>NW_023458559.1:41319332-41340995 GCF_013731165.1 Rhagoletis pomonella | reverse complement strand
TCATCTTCATCTTCATCTTCATCTTCATCTTCATCTTCATCTTCATCTTCATCTTCATCTTCATCTTCATCTTCATCTTCATCTTCATCTTCATCTTCATCTTCATCTTCATATTCATCTTCATCTTCATCTTCATCTTCATCTTCATCTTCATCTTCATCTCCATCTTCATCTTCATCTTCATCTTCATATTCACCTTCGTCTTCATATTTATCTTTTCCTTTATCCTCATCTATATCTTCATTCTTTTCTCCATTTACGTATTTACCCCCACCATTGTTATTAGGTTAGGTAGTTAAATTTTCCTTCCTCCTTTTCTTTACATTGTTTCTTTAGTGATATCATGTCATGTGTTGAAATTGGGTGTGATGAGTTGCAGTGTGGTGGAATTGGGTGTGGGAGTTACGGTGTTATGAATTCAGGTGTGGTGGTCTTAAGAGGTGTGGTGAATTTAGTTGTGGTGAGTTGAGGTGTGGTGAATTAAGGTGTGGTGAGAAAGTTGAGGTGTGGTGAGTTAAGATGTGGTGAGAAAGTTGGGGTGTGGTGAGTTAAGGTGTGGTGAATTAAAGTGTGGTGGATTTAGGTGTGGTGAATTAAGGTGTGGTGAATTTAGGTGTGGGGAGTGAAGTAGTGGTGGATTTAGGTGTGGGGAGTTAAGGTGTGGTGAATTAATGTGTAGCGAACTCAGGTGGAGTAAGTTTTTAAGCGGAGGTGAGATGAGTTGAGGTGAGGTAAGTTAAGTTAAGGGGTTAAGTTAAGATAAGTTATCTTTATCCTTATCTTCATATTCATCTTCATCTTCTTCCTTGTCTTGGTCTTCATCTTCTTCTTCATCTTTATCCTTTGCTTTATCCTGATCTAAATATGTCCATTCTTTTCTTCATTAACATATTCCCCCCACCATTGTTATTAGGTTAGGTATTTAAATTTTCCTCCCTCTTTGTCTTTATATTTAGGTTTCTTTACTTTTATTTTAATTTCTGTATTTATCCCTTTCTTCTTCTCCATACTCAAAATTATCTCATCCTTGTTTGAGGCTAATCTATTCATGTACATACATACATACATCTTATTCCTAAACTGCTGCTTAGCACGTTTCTTTAATTCACTATCAATATTAAAGCATACATTTAGGAGGCATTTCCGCCCCAACCATGTACATGTATGGCATTGGTATTGGTGTGACTTTTGAATTGATTTTTTCGCTCTATTTTAAACTAATTTGAAATTTAAAGAATTGCCTGCACATCAGCATCAAAATACCTTTCTAATGATATATAATTGTTTATACCTTAGAAGTACAGTTTAGCCGTAAAAGGGGTGTAAAGGAAACATGATTGCCTATTTATATAATTGATTTTGTTTTAAATTTTCCACCTTCAAATGGAAGAATGTGAATGAATGAATGGAAAATATTCAAATCATTCAAACTCATTTCGGTAAAAGTTTTTTCTACAAACAAGTTTGTTTGTATTGTAATAGGAGCTCGGTAATACATACTTAGTAGTACCGAGATTCTCTTATTACATTAAAAGAGCAATTCTTGTATGTATATACATATATCCATTGAGTTCTCGGAAACGGCTCTAACGATTTTGATGAAATTTTGTACACCGATAATGTTTTGGGTTTTAGGGTTATCTGAATAGACATTATCTCCGAAAAGACTCGTATAAGGTTGCCACCTAGTCGAAATTATTTACAAATGAATTAACAAATCATAATATCGGTATCAAATTCATAATTCAAAAATATTTTTAATAGGGTTGCCACCTATTTCGAATCGCATATTTATATAATTTTTTGTTTAGAAAAATATTACTATTCGTGGGTACCAAGAGAAGGTTCTTAAACAATGCTTTGCCTATATAAAATGTTGTCTCTTAGGATAATAGTGTAAGGTTGCCACTAATTTTCGATTCTACACAATTTATCGAAAACATCGCAAAATGGATATCCAATGAAAGGTGTTGTTGAGAGCTTTGGTCCATCAGGGTTGCCACGTTTCTATGTAATACAAATTTTTATTTTGTGTATACACAGGACATATACGATCAAGATATGTACCATTCATTCCAGCGTATTTCGGAATAGGGTTTCCACATACATTTTTGAGTAAGGAATTTACTTAATAGATATCGAAATCCTATTTTTATTTGTTTATTTCCAAAATATTTTTTTAAAGCTATCCAAATCTTGAAAACTTTAAAAAGTATATGCACTCCGGGCAAAGCTCGGTCAACCTGGTACTGAATAATTATAAGCCGTTTTGAATGAACTCATGCAGCCCTCTAATATATATGTATGTGCTGGCATAAAATATGCCTCTATTGCCAAACTTTTAACAATGACTTTGCATTTTTGATTTGTTTTTCTTCGTTATTTTTTGAGGTTTTTATTGTTTTTGCCAAATAAAAGTGTCGTTTTATTTGTAGTTTGTGGTTGAGAAATATAACATACATAGTACATTTATTCGCACGTAAAAACTGTATATGAAGCAACTTCTACTAACGGTATGCATGTACATTAGGGTACTCGAAACAGGTTTAATTTTAATGCTCTCTCCCCTAAGGATTGTTCTGTACCGAAAAAATTATAACCCTGTTTTTTTTTTTTAAATCAAACAATACTATAAGGTCGCATTAATTATTTTCTAGAGAGAAGAAACACTCATATTTCAAAATGGTTCTCCTTTTTATAAAGCAATCGCATTTCTGGCTAATATATTTCATGACGAATGGATAAGGATTGAGCCAAGAGTTTGTGTGAGCAAATACGATTTTTGGGAGTAAATGTCAGTTGCGCGGTTTTGTACTTTATACGACAATGTGTATGTACATACAGCAAAACTAGAGAAATTGGACGATTTTCCCATGGTTGCCATATAAGTCACAAGGAACTTGATTTATGAGATTCACAGGCAGAGAACCTCTTTAACATTCGGTTTTTCACAATTTTTTCACAGTGGATATCCACTAAAGGGGGTCAACCAAACCATATATAAATGTAGAATTCCTAAATTGTAGACAAGTGTTACACAAATTTGTTCCACCTTACCATAATTTAATTTTACAAAGGGTTAACGTTTCTTTTATAAGAGCAATAGAAGCCAAATCAACATTTTTTAGACTTTTTGGTCTGCCTGTCTGTTTGTATTTCTGTCTTTCTGTATGTTTGTACGCACTTCACTCGAAAACTAATGCACGAAATTGAATACAGTTTTCACCGATGCATTGCTAAAGGTTTAACTTAAAATATAGGAAATAAAATTAAAGAGTTGAGATAAAGTAAATATTGCAATATTGCTGGTAAAAGAAATCGGTTTAAGATGGCTTACATTCGAAAATATTTTTGTGGAGTTGTCACTGGCATGATAAAAACATAGGAAGGTAGAACCGTTCTCTTAACCCGTCTCCATGTTTTTTTTTTTTTAAGTTTGCCAGCATTTTAAAATCATATAAAATTGAAAAAAATAAAAATTAAATTGCTCAAAAGTGTTGTTGTTTGGGATTGTAAATGTGAATGTGTGTGTGAATTTGTAGGTAAATTTTTAAATTAAAAACCTTGAAAACGTCAAAATTGGTCACCGGTTTGCAAATTTTCATTTGATTTAATTGATAAAATAAATTAAATATTGCAATATGGGTATCAAACTAAAGAAGTTTAGGAACACTTACTAACAAAAATATTTTTTAGGGTTGCCACCTGTTTGAAAAATTGTATGCAATTAATGAACTGACAAAATATATGAAATATTACAATACGGGCATCAAACAAAAAATATTTTTGTAGCGGGCTGCCACCTCTTTGAAAAATTGTATTCGGTTAAAGTCATAAGCAGGGAACGGATTTTTAGGACCTAAAAACCTATAAAAAAGTCAAAATAAAGCACTAGCAATATTTAGTAAAAAAAGCAAAAGAAGGCACTAAAAAGACAAAAAACTTAAAAATAACTATGGTTCACAGGACAAAAGTGTTCTACGGACGCCACTACATATCCAAAATAGAATTGCGCGCTCATTCCGAAAATCGAGTTCTATGGATAAGTTTTCGAGGTATCGAGTGAAATCGTGGACATTCTTAATCGAATATATTCTATCTCTTTAGCTAAAGAAAAGACAATTTCCATAAAATCCGTTCCCTGGTCATAAGATAAGGTAAGTACTGAATTAATTCTACTTTGAAGTAATTCCACGATATTAAGAATCGAGTAAGGAGATTATAAGCTAAATTTCCAGTATTAAATACCTACGAAAATATATTAACTAACACCCTTATTCATAAAAAAGTATGTTTCATAGATTGAAAATTTGTTTGGAAATTTCACTTCATAAAACTCTTCAAATCTATTTTATTTTTTATGAATGCGGCCATAAGAGTTTTGGAAGGGAGGAACAACACAAAAATACGTTTAAGGCGCAATGAAGCACGCCGGGTATTTGCTAGCTTTATGTATAAATGGACTTCAGAAATAATTAGTGATTCATGTCTTCGGAGACCTATAGCGTAAGAACATCTTAACCCATAACCCTACTCAGAACAGGTCACTTTGACCAAGTTTTTGAAGAAATGGCCGTTAGAGGGCTATGTTAATTAAAATTTTAAGCAGTGATTTTAACAAGAATCCACTGAACGTGAAAGTAATCCGCGGATTAAGATGTGAGATAAATGGCGGTGAGAGGGTTAAGTTGTTGTACAGAAATCTTAGGATCGGATAAAATACAAAAAGGGGTTTGGGTAAGTCGGCTGCAGAGAAGTTATGGTTGTTATTCGATGACTGCAATCAGGAGACAAAATCTTTTGAAGGTATCGATCATATCATTATGAATATTATATTAGGTTCTTCTAGAGACCCTATAGTTGAGCCGATGGCAAAGTTGGTCACAAAGATCCATGCCGTGTGGCATTAATCAAGCGAGTCGAGTCATTCTTTTATTGTTTTATGAATTTCCATATTGAATATAGTATGTATGACAACATTCTAATAACAAATTGATTAGTTAGTAAACAATTTTGTCATACTTATAATTTAATTCAGATACCTCGCTTGATACAACCATATAAATATGTAAATACATACGAGTATATGCTGTCACCACATTAGGGGTATTCTCTGAGTCTTGCAAAGCCCTTGCACGGTGCACAGATTGCACGGATTGCACGGTAAAAACCGGTTTTCGTATGGGACAGCTTTGCAAACCGTGCAATCCGTGCACCTTGCAAGGGCTTTGCAAGACTCAGAGAATACCCCTATTGACTCTGCGCGTCAAGTCAAGCAAAAAGCGCTGAGTTGTGTCGCCACAATGTCTGTTTTACTATATTTGCTGAGCGCATCAGAACACCAACCACCAAAGCCAAAACAAAAAACTAGAAAACACACACAGCCAACCGCACAGTCATTACATGGCAGCCAAAAGCAAACTAAAAGAATATTTATGAGCCATACTCACACATTTTTTATTGCCACCTACACGTACTTATACATATACATACGTGTAGGTACACTTGTACTATAAATACCAACCAGATCAACAACAAATACAAAAATTTAAAAATTGTTGACATCAACAGCAGAAGTAATCTGTTGTTGTAGCGCTTGTTGTTGGTGTTGGTGCTGCTGCTGTGACTCTGACTTTGCCTTCAAGCTGAGTGTGAATATTGGCTACTTAAAATGCAGCGTTGATCCGCAATAATTTTACTGACAATTTATATACTTTACGTGCATTCATGTGTATTTACATATGTACAAGTGTGTATGGGCACCTGTGCGTATGTAGGTACAAGCTGCAACATACATATGTAGGTATGTATCTTTGCACTTTTGTAAGTAGCATATTGTATTTATGCATTTATTCAAAGCGCAAGTGTTGAGCGTTTTTTTTTAAATCATTTGAAATACCTTTAAGTTATTCAGACTTCGTTCGAGCATTTACGTATGCTGATATGTATAATAAGCGATTGCTTTTATTAAATAAACACGTCTTTATTAAACATAATACAATAAAAATATACATAGGTACACGCATACATACATACATATGTACAGACCTATGAGCATTAATACACCGCAATGAGTGACTTCATAAAAAGTCATATTGCTTGTAAATGTTGTAGAGCTACTATTAATTTCACGGGCACTTTGGTGCAGTCAAAGTACAATCACTTGCTCCGCTGAATAATTATCAGCTCATATTCATACAAACGAACACATGTACGTATATATATACTTGTACTTATGTATATTAATGCATGTAGGTTTTCTTTTAATAACTCAATTAATGGTGGTTGTGGGAAAAAATTATACAATAAGTACGTGTATTTATTGTAACTATGTACAAGCAAAAAATAAAGATGCATAACAAATTGTGTGGTAGAAGAAAACTTATATATGTGTGTATTTACATACATATGTACGTATACTTAGTACTCACATAGCTTTGATGCAAATTATAATGGGTTTGTTACCTTCAAGAGCACAGAATTTAAATAATCAATTTATTCATTTTAATAATCTCTCACAACAATGTTTTCTGCGCTTGTATGTATTTGTTATATTTATCGAAATAGCCATAATATAATAGGTACATATGTAGATATCGGCTCTATCCAAAATTATAATTGTTATTAGTATGCATAGATAATTTTACGATTAATGTCTTCGCGTTTGAAATCATTGTATCGATAAGTGCATCCAGAATATTTTCTTTGTTATCGATAGCTAATTTTCTGAAACTTTGGATATATGTACATTCGAAGTTTTCTATGAAGTCAACGGTATTTATGCTATATAAGAAATATTTTTTTACTGATAACTTTTTTGATAAAACCATCGATACACATTGTTTTTAATTAGATCAATTATTTTTACATAGCATGAAAAACCCGTTAGTTGTCTGCATAGTGGTGGAACCATAAAAAATCATTAATATTACAAAAAAATATAAAATAAACATTTAGGTATTTTTATTGGAAGTCTCCTGAAGAGAAATAGAGTTCTCCCATCGAAAAGTATGGATTTTCAAGAATTCCATACGATTTTTAAGAAAATAAAATAAAATATAAAATACATGAAAAACTTTGGGCGGTTTGAGCGACCATTAAATATTTTTTGATTTCGAATTAAAAAAACAAAAAAGGGTAAATATTTTTTCGATATAGAACATCAAAATTCGTACTTTACTTTTTTCAATTGAGTTTTTAAACCTCCCTTATGAGCATCGATAAGGGCTTCAAAAAAATATACATATATACATAGATATGTACACATTTGAAAACCATACGCATAAACGATATTTTTAGAGAATAAAAATCGTTTTAGTAATATATATCGATAACTGCTCAAAAAATCGTTTTTTTTTTGTCGATAACGTCTCTGATAAAACTATCGATGCACACATTTTTTAATAAGTTCAAGTATTTATATTGAACGAAACGATATACAGTTATCAATAGATATCGATAATTACATAATCGATAACTTGTTTTGTTAAACTACATTTAAATATGCAATTTCGAAAGGCGCACATCTAGCATAATTTGGCAAATACATTTTTGCATATCAATTTAATTTATGTAAATACTTCTCTTCATTTATTCAGCTTTGAAAAGGTTCACCTTTGTACCCACTCTACTGATGAGGTCACAACTCTAGGAGAAATACAATTTTTTCCTTTTACTCGATACTTTTTTCAGAAAAGCCCTAAATATAAGTATCTATTATCTAAATAATTTACAGTCAATTCGGGGCTAATTTTTTGGCTTGAAAATGCTGTAGTTTATATCGATAAGTGAATCAAATAGTTATTTGTTATCGAAAAATTGGTAGTGAAGCTATCAATGAGCATCAATTCGGATTAATTTTAAGGTATTTGTATAATATAAAAAATCGATACTTGTGACTATCGATAAGTGCATGAAAATTTCATTTGGTATAGAAACTAATAATATATATAATATAACTACCGATAAACATTATTGCTATTAACTAATTCAAGATCGATAAAACTGTATATCAATAAGTGCGTAAAAATGTAAAGTATCAATAGCTTCTTTGTTGCAATATTCTATATACATAATTTTCGATTAAGTCTACGATATTAATTTTTCAAATTTGCCATTTTTTAAAATACAATATTCAAGAACTTGGGGATAAGAAGTTTCTAAAATACATATTTGCTTTAGAACATAAGGATGATAAGTACTTACATAAAATGATATACCTTTTCAAAAATCTGTGGCTGGACGAAGTTTGCATGGTACTTTTCAAGCACTCATATTTATGTAATTACTGAAATACATACCTTCTTATAAATGCTACGTTATCTACATATTTCCCTTGTAATTATTCTATCAGCTTTAATGGGTTATTTACGACAATGTCAAGTATGTTTGTATATTTGTACTTGTGATCATTTGTTCAGCTGAGCCCAGCTTTGCTTGGCGTCAATCGGGTGATAATTCAATTCATTTATTTTTTTTTATTAATTTCTTTTTCGACGAAGCGTGCTAAGTAGAATACTTGAAAAACTTGAAAAAATCACGTTTCCAGTTAAGTTGTGCTCAAGTGCATGCATGCCGCCATAAGGCGATTGTTACAGTCAAAGCTATAATCTTCGGAACTGATTTAACTACATATGTATGTAGGTATGTATGTGAGAAAAATCTTATGCGCCAATAATGCTGAAGGTTGTATGTAAATAACTATAATAAAACTTTATATAACTGACAAATAATCTTAAAAATATTTGCATATCAATTAACTACGTCTCAATTGGAACTTTTACCAAGCCTGTATGCATTGTATTTTCATGTGCCTGCTATATAGTATTTATAACAGGTTGATTCTACATATTGTTAGTTAAATGTCTTGCCTTTGAGCCATAATTTGTCTAAAACTATTCATTTTGTTCGCCATGTCGAATACACTATATGTATACATGTATTTGTATACATATGTATAATAATAGTCGACCAATTCTACAAATAATCACTAGGATTCACTATCTTTTTATGCTGAGGTAGAGACCAACAAATTTCATATAGAGAGCACCTATTTGCTGCCTTTTCACACTTATTCGTATCAAATCAGAAGAAGCCCCTTAAAAATTGCACTAATTTTGAATTATATTCGCCACATATATACATATGTATGTAGTTAGGACCATATAAAAAACTCGAATTCCGATAATAACGCCTATTTCCTAGTATGATAATTATTTATTTAGTATCTTTCGTTTAGCGTAATTTTATGAATTCCTTTGAGGCCTTTATGTTTAAGTACAAAAATTCTGTTTAAATTTTGGGGTTGGCAACATTTAGTCGCAGTCGGCTCGCTAATGTCGTATGTATGAATGAATCCAAATGCCCTAACCTTTAAAGTATTCGATTCGCTAGTCACTGATGGATAGCTTGGAAGGTCTTGGCTTCTTTAAGAATTTCTAACTGGCGTCAGTTGGCACCGAAGGCCACAATCGCTGAAGCGGTTACGGCGCCAATCAAGAAGAAGAGCAGATTGGACATAAACTTTATACCTATTTATTGGATTGCATTTTTATGCGCCATTCAACGGTTTTCTGAAAAAACGTTTTTTCAATATTTTACATGTTGTTCAGGTTAAAAATTATATATAGCGCTTACAGGTTTGCTAAGTGTTGGCCGAGCTTCCCCTCGTATTTGTGGGCCTACAGTCTTACGCCGCCTCCGATCGGCAAATGGGTTTTACGAGAAGCTTTTTCATTGCATAAATACACTCGGAGGTTTGCCATTGCGTGATGACGAGATATCGAGCCCAGGTTCTACCGAGTGTTAATATGCACCTCTAACCATGCAACCACAGCGGTGACTGTTCAGTTTAGACTCCGATTTGATAGCTCCTGAAAGGGACTCGTACAGAAACAATATCATAGATTCAAGGAGGTGAAAGGATTCCTGAATTACCGGTCAAGACCGAACGTGACACAAAGGGAACTCCTTTAGAGCAGCCCCTGAACGACTAGTTAATCTTAGCCCATATAGCTCTGCAAGTAAATATACCATCTTGGAAGACGACACCGGAAACAGTGTTTGTTTTTATTGGTTTGAAGTTTAGCAGAAGGAAACTTCAGATCATATACATTCAAACCTCTGACTCTAAGTCGCTTCAAGTCCAAAAATCACGTTTGGGGAACAAACATCGCCTCTATTCAGAACCAAATTCATGCCCAAAATGACTAACTTTATAAAAACTTTCCTGAGATTCAGCAGCACTACAGATTGAGTTAGATCAGGTTTGTAGTGACTGGCCTCATCCATATCCTAGATGATGAAAGACGGCAGCCTAATGACCGGTTGTTATACAGTTATGCGTCGTTATCTTCATCGCATATCTTCGTCAAAATTAAATCTGGCAGATCGTGGAAAAAGTATTGAATGAGAAATTGACGGCTCAGGTTAGCTAAGGCTAGGCAAGAACAGCGAAAGTCCTGGATTTTCTTGATTTCGTCGTCAGCGGCGATCCAATTCTCCGGGCACTTATTCCAACTAAGCCTTGGCCAGGGTTGACACCCACAACTTTCCCAAGTTGGTGCCGTTACAAGGGAAGAAGTGTCCTAAATCTGTTAGATGTATTTAGCTGCTGTACAAGTTCCTTCTTCCTCCAAAATTTTATTTGAAAGTTTACTGTAGTACTTATGTCCTAAGCCCAAATTTTTTAGTTGCTAACAGTTGTAGATATTTATGGTATACGTATTTGTAGAGGAACGATCAATAGTACTCGTATGCAGCATCTATATTCTTTTATTTATTTATTTATTTAAATTAATGGTACTTAAATATTTTTAGGCCCGAAACTAAACTGTATAAGCATTTTTTGTTATTTTGTTCGAAAAATGTTTAGACATGGAGTGAGGGGGGTTTTATCGTGCACGAAAGAAAACAATCAAACCGGTTATTAACCATTCCACAACAACTTGCCAGCTTTGGCGTAGAAAGGCGCACGCTGGCACATAATCATAGATAATGATATAATTATACACTTACGTGCAATTACAGTTATTATCAATATATCACTTTATTGTATGGTCAGTATTAACAAAAGGCATGGTAAGCTTCTAATCCTTTGATTTTTTTTTTGTTTTTTTTTTTTTGGTATATACTTGACGCATGTGTATTTTCCGTTGAGGGAGGACGAAGGTAAGGTGAGGTTTCCGCTGAAAAAAACTCTATCTGCAGTCACGCAATTTCCCTTCTACGCTATTAATTGTTCGATGTCAAAAGCTAAGTTAGTTAAATGAAAAATTAAGTAATAAAACCAATACAAATCGTCGCTCGAATAAAGAAACAGTGTAAATGCCACATACACTATTATTCGATAATTGCACCATTGGATAGACAATCCTTTAATCTATTAGAAAAATCTTAAGTTTTCTTAAATATCTCTTTGGCTCACTAATTTATTCCCAAAAAACGAAATTGTATTTGTATGGTTTGTAATGGTTTATAAAAACTTCCAATTCGTTTTTCTCAAAACTATACTTTTCATGTTACACTATTTCATTATTCCAGCGACGAAATAAAAGCATAATTATAAACAACAAAATGAAATTATTCAATAATACAGATAGAAACAAGATTCTTGTAAATGTGCAATTTTAAAAGTAAAAAACAAAGCTCGACAGTAAAAAGTAGAAATGCAGTGAATCGCAGAGTTCTGAACTGAGCTTAGTACTGATAGATAGTTTTTATACCCGAACATGATAAAGTTCTTGTCGTCGAGCTACTGTATATCGCCATATCCAAACGGACTCTCTTAAGCTTCGCTTGATATATTTGTGGCAGAGATAAAACCCTATCGTCTAGGGATATAGAGAAGCTAGGATTCCAGCTTCCACTAGCGCTTTTTCCCAGCAATGACATAAACAAGGTAATCGTGTTCGAAAATAAATTTAAGACAGAGCTCCGCGGCAAGGCGATCTGCAGCTACTCCATCATGGAGGGTTATGTACAGACAAGCACCATGCAATGGTACACCGACAGCTCCGAAACACCAGAAAGCGGGCATATATTGTACAACGATTAGGCTACCCTTGCCCATGGGCGAATTCCCGAGTATTTTTCAAGCGGAGCTTTACGCCCTCAACCAGTGTGCAGAGATGAACTTACGTAGAAGGTTACCAAAATGAAATAATTCTAATCCTTAGCCGTATACTGACTAGTGGCACTCAAGGCGCAATGACCCTTCGAGCTTAAATCCGCCTTAGTCCTTGAGCACGTTGAGAACCTCAATGCTCTAGCTAAATATAATAACATACAGCTACTGTGAGTGCCGAGTCAGAAGAGAATTCAGGGCAATGAAATAGGCGGCTCAGCTCCATTTGCTTCCGAGAAATTCCTTGCAATATGCCAAACACAATTAAAGAAGAGCTTAGATAAGGAACAAAAAATAGGACATAACAACTTGGGCGTAGCACAATAGGATTTGGCTAAGCCAAAAGCTTACAGGTGGTACAATAAAAAAAGATACAAGCTTTTAATTTAACTACCCAAACAAAACCTTAAAATCAGCACACTAAGAAGAAAATTCTCACAAGCTGGAAAACTTGTCGAACAAATTCTGTCGTTTCAATGATTTAACTGAGGAGACACCATTGCACCTGCTTTGAGAATATGATGCCGTAGCGAGGTGACGTATGAAAAAAATAGGCTCAGAAAGAGTGCACTTACATAACTTACCTCCAAAGGCTTTCCTGGAATTCCTGGAGTCCTTCGAAATAAACGATGTGCGGTGATGAGTGAAAAGCACCATATGCCCACTAAGTCGCCCATATGTATCTCTTAAATTTTTCTCTCTATCCATTTATCTACACTAAAGTGACTAGAACTGGACAGAATTCAATGATTTATATCCCACAATTTTATATTTGAGCTGTAAAAGAACTTAAGAGCATTTTTAGAGAAATGTTTTGTTCGAGATGTACTCCTAAATAGCTGGACCAAATTTAATGATTTTTATTCAAATTTTAATGATCTACATAGGTCGCAGACAACGACACGCTTTGCCCGTTAAGAGATTGTCCTTTGTGATACCACGAAAAATTGAACGGAGACCATTAACTAGGTCGGTGAGCTCTGGGTTAGTCAAGAAGTGCGATCTAAAATGTTCCCATCTTAGCCTTGCGAAAGCTGGACAGTCTAATAGAAAGTGTTGACATGATTCCTCCTTATATTCCTCGTGACAGCTCATAAGAAAGGGATCAGTTCAGATTCCATGTCTTACTGCGTGAGGCCAGAATGAGCTGGAAATTTTGCTCGCTGAGCTTACACGAGGCCCAACCGCCCCAAGAGTGTACCGTGACTGTGTGTACTGTAACTCCGTACCCAAACAAGCCTTATAAAGAAGAACTCCGACGCGATTGATAGATAGGTGAGACATTCCCTTACAGATGGCAGCATTTCCGCCTGAAAGACGCTGCAGAACTCTGGAGGCCTGAAGATAGCTTTGATGGAGAGCTGCCGATAGAACCCTGTCTCCCTCTCTTCCCTATCTTAAGGGTGTACAGCTTTCGAGTCACAGTTAACCACCCGGTTTCTCCGAGCCTAGTTACAGTTTGTGCTGCGATAATTCTGCCTGCGATATCCAAAGGCGCAATGTTCTACATGACGTTAAGCGCCAGTGTAGGACGATCCACTGTACACGCCCCAGTTGTTTTACAGCTATCTCTAGTGAGCTCCCCCAGACAAGGGCTCAATAAAACAAGATAGGCTTAACTATGGTGTCATAGAGCCAATGAATCAATTTGGGCGAGAAACCCCACCTCTTACCAATAGCTACCCTACAGCAGTATAAGGCAACCGACGCATTTTTTTCTCTTCACTCAATGTTAAGCTTACACCATAGCTTCCAATATAGGATCAAGCCTAAGTACTCGAAGTACTGTCTGAAGGCTGCGTAGACGGACACCCCTGATCGAGGAACCACAACTGATGTTTTGTACTTCTTGCTAAACAAGACCAGTTCCGTCTTGCTGAGATTTAATGGGAGGACACAGTTGGCCGCCCAACTAGTTACCTATCTAGAAATCGCCCCTTAACCAAAAGTTTCGACAACCCACTTTTTCAAGTTCCTCTAGAAGGTCGTTTACAAAACCGTAATTCAGAGCAGGGGAGAGAACACCGCGTTTCGGAGTGCCTCTATTGACTCTACGCTGATTGCAGGCGCTCTCCAACTCCGCCACGACAGTTGTGTTACGCAAAAAGCTGTAGATAAGCCTTGTTGCCTCCGGAGTGAAATTGCTGATCTACATTAGAAGAGATCAAATTTGAGCTACAGTTTTCATACTAAAACTCAACTGAAATGTGTAATTTAAATATTTTTTTCATAGCAGGAATCTGAACCACTATTGCAAGTGATTTATTAATTACAATCTAAAAAAATGGTGTATTAAGCACTTCACCCTTAAATATTTTTTATGAACATATGTAAATCACTTCTATCTAAGCATTAATGTTTTATAAAATGCCACACACATAATCACTTTTCCAACTTTTCACTTTATTAAATATTCTAATATCCATATGTGTACGTACACAGCTCTTTGTTATTACTTATTACTTCTAGTTTTGTGGTCATCTTTCAGAAATTGGAAAAGTCAATTTCATGTCTCAATTCCCCAAACATAAAATTGGGTTATCAGTTGACAAGCAAGCGACCTATACAAAGCACTCACAGCGCTCTCAAATCAAACCCCAATGCACTCCCCAACCCCCCCACAACCTGGCGTTACAAAATAGTAACACTACACACATACTTAAGCACATTTATAGCGACTGTTTACTCCTTCGTTTACTAAGTTGTTAGTTATTTTCCTGCCTGCCTCACCCTCCTTCACTCACCTCCCGGGGGAAAGTGATAGAGAGCAACGACGTAGTAAAATTGCTTGTACGCTCGAGTTCGTTTGTTCCATTATAAATTATTTATAATATTTGTGTGCACGAATTTTCGGACGAACTACCTTTCATTGTCCGTAGTTGCTTACTAAATACTTTGCCTACATTTAGGCTATGCGACTTGCTAGGCCAATATTTTTTCATACCACATTTATTTCGTTTTCTCTCTTCCTCTTCTCTCTCGATTTGCTCTAGTTTAATTTTAAGTATTTCAAAAGAATTTAATTATAGCGTTCCTTGTTGGCTACCAAACAATAATACGCTGTCCACCTGCCTCCCTGCTTGCCTGCATGACTTGCCTTGACATGCTCTGTTTACGAATTCCCGTCTCAAATACCAATTTTCATGAATTCTCTATTTACTTTGTGGTTTTTCCAACGCTCTCTTGGAAAGTTATTCAAATTATCTGCTATCAAATTGACATTTCTCTAAAGAAAAATTTTTAATTAGTGGTCAGATTTGAGTATACAGACAGAAGAGGACGATGTCAGGTGGTTGGTTGGGAATTTGTTGCCAGCTTTTAGGCGTTCGAAAGGGGTTTAAGTAAGTGAAATGCGTTTGCATGTGTTTTGGGGAAATGTGTGTGCTTTTAGTAAAATAATTAAAATAATAGTAAGAATAAGCATGTCATTCATGTGGTTTTAATTTAGAATACTGAAATTTTAATAGACTTTCGGCTATGAAAGTGGCAGACGATTATCTAACAATAAAAGTTGCTAAGGGTACGTGAAGCTACATACATATGTAGTTAAGTGTGGAGGTGGATGCTTCAAAGATGTTCCATGTTCTTACTAAATACTAGCTTCTAAAGACTGAAAGTTGTAATAAAATAATCTAAGGGTAACTTTTACGTAACTTAAAGTTAACCGAACTATAAATTAAAATTAACCTGAAAATACGAATTTTGCAAGAACCAAGTATAGCAAGGTAATACTGGAAGTTCTGATAGAAGCCAACTGTTCTAGCTGCACTGGATCTGAAGAAACTCCGCTCATAGCATACAAATTAAGTATCTGACTGTTGCAAAAGAGAGATTTTTGGTTTATATTGGTTTCCCAGAATTCCATACCATTTATACGAAAAGTAGTTTTTCCCATATAAAATGCATGGAAAACTTTGAGTGTTTTGAGCAATCTTTAAATATTTTTTAATATCAAAATAAAATAAACAGGAGTCTAATTTTTACCGGTATAGAACAATCTTAGGGAGTGAGGGCATTAAAATTCCCAGTTCACTTTTTTACCATCCTAATGTACATAAATGTATATGTTAATACAAGCTATGAATAAACTCGTAAATCAGTGGTTGCCTACCTCTGCTCTGTTCTGTGTAATTTACTCTACTCTGCTCTGCCTAAACTCGTTAGTCGTTCGCTCGGTTTGCCCAAATATTTTATTCTGTTTATTATTTAAGCATATATTAAACGAGTTTCGTATGCGTCTTTCAATTTTATTCTAGCAATCGAATTTGAATTTAGATTAGATTTTTTGTTATTTGAATTTATTGTTCTTTTTTTCTATTTATACTCGTATTAATTTATTTTTGGTTAGATTAACGAACGAAAAATATGGGTTTTTAGCTGGATTTAATTTAAAAATAGCTATTACATTGTGTGGAATTCACAATTATATTTTTATAATTTAAAAAATATATAGAAATACACAGACACATATAAGTGATTTAGTTTTCGTTTTATGGGAAAAAAATGTCATTTTCACCCACAAACTCATTTTGCTTCCAAATGTAGCTCATCTACCTCACTAAAAAAAAAAATTAAATAAAATGAATGAATAAAGTTTTCCAATAAGCACACGCATAAATTCTCATTTATTAGACATATTTATGCGCTTTAAATTAATTTCAAATAGACATTGAGGCAATGTAAATTGCGTGGAAGTGACGTACATTAAAATTTACATGTTTACATATGCAAGTATTTCTAATTCTAAGCGCAACTAAATTTACTACAAGCTCCACTATTAAAATCGTAGATGAGATAAGCTTTGAAATTTATTGTCACTTTTAATTTCACTATCCCACGTTGGCGTCTCATGTGCGCCGCAGCTTTTACAGAGCTTTCACGCGTTCGAGATAAGCTTAGGAAATTTATTCGAATCTATGATTTCACCCACTTTGTTAGAACAGATAAATACTTTTAACGCACTAAGCATAGTTTTTAAATTAATTTAAAAAAATAAATGCCAGCACTTGTTGACCACTAATGAGATGTGTCTACCAAAAACATATGCATTTACATATGCGCGCTTTGACGCTTTTGCAGCTTTCCTCTTCCTCTCACAACTGCACATACTTACACGGAACGAAACAATGTTAGTGTGGACTATTATTTTACATGCATGCTAGTCAAGTAATTTCGAATTTCGCTTGTCTGATCATTTTATTCTTCGGTTGTAATCTCTCACCCTGTAAAATAACTTTTTACATTTATTAATGACACTAAACTTTCTCTCTAAACGTATATTCAGTCTTTGTAATCTTGTGAAAAACCAAAAACAGGCAGTTTTCAATAATCAAAATTAGAGTTATATTTTGGCCTTATACATACAGAAGAAGGTTTCATTCAATGGCGTTTCCTTCTTACAGAATATTATAGACAATAACGACAGCTAAAACTTTACAAGTTCATACAGTTCGATTGTATGGAATGTCTCATAAAAATAACTGAAAATTTTCCCTGGAAAACACTAACTCTTCTGTTATATTTCTGAAACTAAGATTTATGTTATAGAGATCAATCACTGGCGACAGCAGCGAAAGTAACTCCAAAGTGAAAGCTATTTAAACTGGCTGTGTAAGAACATATTTTTTAGGGTAGAACTATCCCTAACAGAGCTTGAACGATCCCTGACAAAGGAAAATCTTACTTAGAGACTAGCAGTGCAAGTAGATACACTTCTCCATGACTAATCAGCCTCTAACAAAAAATAAACTTTTCTTGTCTTGGAGGGCGCCTAGCGTATCACAGCTTCTGCATCCACTTCCCTTTCAGGATCTCATTTTGATTCGATTTTGAGGACTAGGATTTTTTTTTTCTGTAGAGCAGGGTTTAAGCTTGATTGCTTGGAAGAGTTAGTTCCTTTCGAACGTTTTGGAAAAAATTCAATAGAGATATCAGAAGAGTTCTGAATAAAGAATTTTGCATAGATGCCTTTATACGGGGCTGTACCAAAATTCGGCTGTACCATAATTCGGCTCAAAAACTGGAATAGGACTATCTAACTACGTTTAGCTGCAATCTGAGTTCAAACTGATTTTAAAGTGAAACTTCGCCTCCAAGCAACTAACTTTTCATAACAGAATTGCCCTAGTTTGGTTACTGAACTCCATCTGACCGAATATTCGTCCAATAGGTTGCTCACTCCTTGTAAGCCATCGACTTTACATAAGTACGCTTTGTTATCTCCACAACGATAGTACGAATCATCTGGTCTTTCCGCCACAGATGAAGTTACTGCCGTACAAGAGCTAACTATACCATGGACGAATTTGCCATTAATCATTTTGCACTCCCTCGAACTCGAACCATAGCTGCTCAAACAGCTAATTTTCCCGGAGTGTCTAGTTCTGCCACTTGCCGAAACTAAACCAAAACAACGCTTGCAGGAAACGCCACTCCGATGATATTCCGTCCATGGTATTGTTTCTGTGTTTCCTTTAATCTGTTTTAAATCTACACGATCTATGAATAAGTCGAAGCAGGTTGTTGTGTGTTAAGATGCTCAGGTCTTCGTCTCTGAACACATCGCTTTCTAATACCTTATCCTTGTAAAGGTCGTCTTATCCTCTTCAAGGCGAGAAATTCCGATGGGGGATGACCATCGTTAACCCTAAAATAATTGTTGCATCACCACCAATCAGGCTGTGGATAAGTTAGGTGGTCTCAGATTAGGTTGATGGGGGCTGCCCTGATGCAGGTCCTTGATGCAGGCATACTTAGGCCCAAAAAAGCACGTTGTTATACCATTTAGTATAATTAATGTGGATTCCGGCCATTTATCTAGACAAAGACAAAGTTATTTTGTAGTTCCCAGACATTCGCTGAGCATAGGTCTGCTTAGGCATATTAGAAAAATAGCAAAGAAAGTGTTCGCTTCTCTCGATTTCTTCATCACCATGACCGAAACGTCAGTGGTCATTTGCCGGAAAGCCCACTTTGCTGGCGTGCGCTCCTAAAAGGCAGTGCCCCATAATAATCCCTATTACCAGCCGGAGTTGCGGACGTTCCAGTTTTAAAAGAAAATGGATTCTAATTTATTTTGCAACGAATTTCCGTAAAATTTAGTCAAGTTTGATTTGCGAGAAAAACGATTTCGGCGTTGTGCCATCATTATTGTAATTTTTCGTTCTGTCTGGTTCGAGTTTTCGCCCTTAATTAAAAATTACACCAACCAACCAACTACAAGAATGAATTCTGTTATCGAGCCTTGGCCAGATTTGGCATGGTTCTCCCAAGCGTTGATTCTACTGACCATATTTAGTTTGCCATATCGAGGAGATTTATCTTAAAACAATATTTGCAGTACTATAGTTTGTATAGCCTCGTTTAAAGTATGTCTGCATTAGCTTTCGATTTAGACGACGTTGCAGAGCTTTAAAAGTATAAAATGGTGGCTTGGCTATAAGAAAATATAATTAACTACTGGCTGCTCCAACTACCGGGAGGCCTCTTTCTTAACTGTGCATTCAGCTTGAAATACTCTGCAATAGCCTGGCAGACGGGAACTCAGTTTAAAAGTTGAGTTTGGAAAAGCACGTACCCTGGTTCCTTGGCTAAGGAAATAGCTGCGAAAATTGAGGAGAGATTCCACAAATTTTCGAAACAGAGACAATCACAACTATAACTAAGAACGCTATAGTCGCTTGTGGAAAAAGGTCTTCTTTCTAAAATATTGCAGTGATAGAGATACCTTTAATCAAGCAGTTTGGCAGGTGACGTCCATAAGAACGGCCTGACCAATCCGAAATCTGGGTCAGTCCAAGAAACCTGACGTTGCTTCAAGAAAACAATGAGTTAGACTCTTGCAGTACAATTCAAACTCAGGTGATTATTAACCATTACCCTCTCTCGGCAGCCGCGGGCTGTATACTGGCGTTGTTACTTGAAGATGGCGGTGAGCTTTTCATATTAAGACTTTAAATTCTATGCTACGCTAGCAAGTAATTCAATTTCAGCTAACTCACGACCCAGTTTTCAGAAAAGTCATTAGCAAGATGCCGAAATGCTCAAATACATTCTCTATCTAAGTATGTATGTACATATGTATATACATATTGTGAAGCAAATACAAACATGTATTTCACGCACGACGAACAATGGTGGGTAAAAAAGCTTTTTATCCTGTCACAGCAACAAATTCAGCTAAGTAATGTAACTGTCGAGACAGCAGCGCCACAAAGTCAGTCCTTAGCACAAAAAAAAAAAACGATTGCCATTCCTTGCGAAACCAATTAATTTTGAATGGGAAGGCAATATGAAAAAGGACAATTGGGATGTGTCATGTATGAATCTATGTCATGGTAAATACCAACAAAGTACTGATATATGGAAGTATGTACAGCTCAAAGTGAATAAGTACATACAAATGTATGTACATATATTTACTTGTCTGAATATACTTATACAAACTTATCTTGACTGTACTGAAGTAATTATTAGGATTGGTTTATTTTTGGCGTAAATTTAACACCTGAATATGTAATCTATGTTTGTATAAGTTTGTGTAAATATTCATATATTAGAAGGAAAAAACAGAGTGCGAAATTATTCATATCGCAAATAAGCAAGGTAAATATTTAATTAGGAACACGGTGACAGTGGAGAACACACATGCCCGTTGCTTGATGTCTGTCTCGAAATTTCCCCTAGCATGTCGACTTTAGTTGCTCTAAGTCGCTGTAAGGTTTCGCAGAAATTTATTTATTTACTACGCCAAAGACTGCTAAGTACGAATGTACACACTTACACTTGTACAGTGTTTGCTAATTTGTCTACAGACGCTTGATTTTACTTAACTTTTATTACTTATGCATTTTGACTTGCTGCGCCATTTCTGTCAAGAGATGACAGTACATGCGGTTTTGTTGTTTCCCTTTCACATTCTGTAGCACACACACACACGTCGAGTCATTTACTACGTTTAACTGTAACTGGCTTTAATTAGCTGACTTTATTTAAGTTGACTAATCAAATTAGGAAGTTGAACAAATAGGAATAAACGCTGCGGTGGCTCTTAAAATACCAAAATCGTGGGCCACCCCCTTTATTTTGTTCTACATACAAAATAAAGACATACATACACGAAAAGTTAAATATTTCAAAAACGAGTTTAGGTGTCGCTACCAGGATTTGAAAAAACAGATCTAATCGCAAAAATTCGAAAAAATTTTGACTTTGACCAGCTGTAACTCAGCGAGTTTATGGACTGTTGTGAATAAGTATCAATAATATGTCAAACTTATCAAACTTCAAGTAAAAATGTTCTCGAATTTTTGCCGATTTAAAAAATAAATTTAAATTTTTTCAAACCCGGGTAGCGACCATAAATTTTTTTTTTTTAATTTGGAATTTTTAGTGGAAGTCTTTATTTTGCACGTCTTTATTTTAATGACCACCCTAATGAACACCGTCTCATTTTGGATTATGCGTGAGTCATAGATATTTTTACCTTTAGCTGTGCTCCTGCTCCTTGCTTCTTCACTGTCTTTAACTTAATTACGCAG
>NW_023458559.1:41250549-41309332 GCF_013731165.1 Rhagoletis pomonella | reverse complement strand
TTTTATCATTTTTTGGAGAAGTGGGTCAGCTAGCGTGACGGACGTATACAACATCTATCTATACATACATATGTACGTGATATTCATTGTATGTAAACATAAACACATTCGGGGTATTCTCGAAATCTTGCAAGCCGTTGCACGCAGCATGGATTGCACGGATTGCATAACTTGCAAACGCGCAACAACAAAATACACGGGAAACAACATTTCTTATCGCTGCAAAATATTCAACGTCGAAGCCCATGTACATTTATATTTTGCAAAAAAGCATAGCAAGACAAATGCGACCCTGTGCTAGTTGTTTTGTTGTTGGAATCGCTACATTTCTATCTTGTTATTGTATTTGATATAGAGCTTAGCTGCTTGCTACATATGCGTGCTACCAGTTTGCAATGGGCGGCTCTCGCACTATTGCAAAATTCTTATAGTATTTTGGCATTTCATACAATCCGTGCCACGTGGAAGACTTCGAGAATACCCCCATTATTGCAGCTACTATGGTGCACTTAGAGGTGGCCGTGAGGTGGTATTGAAGCATGTAAGAGCAAATATATGTATGTCCATACATACATACACATCTACATATGCACGAATGTCTGTCGTGAATTTTAAATATGACAGCGTTCTTGAGCTGCGCTAAATCTATTACAAAAAATCAGCAAACTTTCATAAAAGTTTCCAGTTTTTTAAATACATTTTTTATAAAGATTTTGAGTATGCAGTTTTTCTACCCATTAAATTTCAGTATACCATTGATTTTTGGATTTTTTTTGTTGAAGGTGTTGCTTATTTTCTTTCATATAAAAAATGCACAACACCGCCAGCAAAAAATTGCCAAAAACCACAGTTGGTCCTGGCTATTTCAAACTTGCATTTTATAATACAAAAATTGGCTACAAAACTGTATACTCAAAATCTTTCTTAGAAATCTTATTAAAATGGTTGAAATTTTTATAAAAATTTCCTGAATTTTTTCTAAATATTGCACAAAGTTTGAAACTTGCATTTTAATGGTCTTTGTTAAAGACTAAACTGTATTTTTATAAAAAAAAAATTTTTTTAAATAAATTCGAATAAAAATTTGTTTATAAATTTTCAAAATGTGGTGCGCTTACGGTTTTGACACGAGGTGTAATATGTATGTTAAAGTAGAAGCAAATTTGTGATTTTTCTATTTTTGTTTTTTAGTTTTATAGTATTGAAATATCCGAGACCGAGCTTCAGTGAAAGATAAGCAAAATTTTAGGTTTCTATAAGTCTCATTCTTTGGTGCTTAGGAATACTTAAGAAACTGCTTACCTATTATGCAAAAAATTTTAAAGTTTTCAAATCAAGTCTTGGAAATATCAAAATTCATTATTTATAGAAGGCACCGAGAACGCGTTCGCGTTTTGGTTTAGTTCTGCACGCAAACAAAATGTAATGTCAAAGAACCAAACGGGAACAAACGTATTGACATCAGTTTGAATGGGAACAAAATTAGAACAAACGGTTTGGGAAAATTTAAGGAAAAACAAAATGAGAACAAAACTCTCTAGAGCGTTCTCAATTAGAATAGAATAAGAACGAAACTTTCGGGAACGTTTCCAATGAGAACGAAATGAGAACAAAGATAATTGAGAACGATTTCAAGAATAATCGAATAAGAACAAAAGTCTGGGCAACGTTCAGCTAAAAAAGAAAAACGGGAACATAAGTTTTGAGAACTTAACGTTAAGTATGAGAGGGACGTCTGCGAGTTGGGATGAAAAATCGTTTCAGTGAGAAATATGATTATTCAACTCCCAGATCGTTTATAATTAGGGTGAACTGCCCATTTTTGGACCACTTTTTAACTTTTGTGAAAAAAAAGTTCGCATCTTAAGCCTTTAAAGATTTAATTTGCATACTTATATTTCACTTATTTTTTGATCAATTTTAATATTTAAAAATTGTCTATCTTCTATTAGATATCTATAAATCCGTTATCTATTGGCTACTATATATATATTATCTATGGTCTGTTGTTGTTGTAGCAGCGTACAAATTCTCCATAGAGTTTTTGGGGAGTGATGCTGGAATGACAGTCCTTATCACCTATGGTATATTATCTCTATCTTCATTTGTCATCATCAAGCAGCTCGCCGACAAAGCCTTTGCAATGTTTGTAAACAACCCGCTAATGTCCACGTCCATACTTTCCATGTACCTATTAGTGTATTTATTATACACCAAAAAAGTGTCAAAATCGTTCATCATTTTACCACCCAACCGCCTTGTGTCCAATGCATGGGATGCATGCGCAATGCTCGCCCAATATTCACTCAGTGTCTGCCCAGAAAAGTGGGTTGAGCAAATATGTATTCACTTTACTGTCTGTCTATCTTCCCGCCCCACTGTGCGGCAAACTAAACAACAACAGCCCGTTGCAGTCATCGCAGCTATCAGCGTCAACTGACGGCTATAGCTCGCCGAATATTACAGGCCATACTCATACATGCATATACATATATGTTGTACATAAATATTTGCCGTTTGGGCGGCTATCTATTACATATATGTAGCTATAGCTAGTTAATGATATACCCTTACACCCTTCCTTTTCCAATTTTTCAGACACTTTCCGGCACGTTCATCACGTATGCATAACTTTGCTGTTGTTTTTGTTTTCGTGTGATTTATTTCCATAGCATTTATCTAATGTTTACTAAATGGCCAGCTAATTATCCAACAACAATAATTAAATACTTGTACATAGTATTTGGGTCTTGTTAGCATTGGCGAATGGATTCCATGTCAATCGTATCAGCAAATATTCGCTTTACTTCCATGCTATGCCATGCCATCTCTTTACTCTTCGCACAATATAAATATTTAAGCAGACCCTTTTTATGTGCTCAAATTTTTCATCGTCAATCGGCCGACCCGCCCCCTTCACTCCTCCTCCCCAGCAGCTGCTTTTATTTCATAGCATTTTTGTGCCTCTAAGCATCTAAAATCGCCATCGTTGACCGCAGACTTATTGGCGTTTTTATACGAAATAGTTGTGGTTATCGTTGTTGTTGTTGTTGTTGTTGCTGTTGCCAAGTGCTGCAGGGATTTTTCGTTGAGACTCCCCTACATTTACTGATGAGGCAATTTCACTTCATATTTAAATAATTAACTAATGCTAATGCACAAATGGCACAAGCACCCGCAGGCGTACAAACCTCACATACATACACACACAAACCTAAACATAGTATTCCGTGCTCGCGGTATAACCTCAATTTAAATAAAAGTTGATTATTACGTGGCTATATTTACAATTAAATAGAATTTACTCCCGGCAGTGCAGAAATAGAATCTGTGTAGGTGGCAGGCAAACAGCTGGGCTGCTGAAAATGGCGCAGCAGTTCTGAAATATTGTTGTTGATGGCTGTTGGCGATATGGAAAGCGTGAGCGTCTGGAAGGGAGGTGCGGATAATTGTAAAAACATATTTTGATTAGATGAGCAAATATTTGTGATTTTGTCTGGGGCGACAATGGCCATTTGAAATGTATTCGTAGAAATTAATGCTTGTTTTTCTGAAAGAAAAAACATTCGTATTTGTTCATAATTTGAAGTCAGTGAATTTTTTAATTCCCCACGCAGTAACTCTGGATGCAATACTGCTCCTCTCAACTGCCGTCGATTAATAGACTACTGTAAAATTTTGAGCAAGCTGTGCCATTTAGTTTGTGTTTGATAGCCATTGAAAGCAGACAACTTCGTGAACTTTAAAGAAAATGGAAAAAAAACGTATTTCGTGTGCGTAAAAATCCATTACCGAAACTAAGAAAAGGCTTGATAAATACTATGGGCATTCTCCACATCAAGTTCACTGTTTATAAAGTAGTTTACTGAGCTCCGTTGTGGTCGTACCCACACAAGTGACTCCGAACATGCTGGTCGCCAAGCCAAAAATCATCCATGGAATTATATGGGACGTTCGGAAAAAGAAAGTGTGTGAAGTGGCTGAGGCCTTTAAGTATCTCAAATGAGTGAGTACGCAACATTTTACATATATATTTGGATATGACAAATCTATACGCGCAATAGGGGGCGCGCTTGCTCACACCCGACCATAAACGCAACTTCAATGGATTGTGTCGCGTTCAGTGTTGCCAGAACTTTTTGTGCCGACCGGCTAGATTGCCAAAAAAAATCTTCTAAAATGTTTTAGTGAAAATTCACCTGTTTTATATAAATATATCACAAGAAACGAAAGACTTTAAACGCTTAAATAAACGTTTAGAGAACTTGAAACCACAACCAACTATTTTTTAACACTGCGAAAATTCATAATATGACTTTGATGATCCTTTGCGAACCCCCGTAATATATTTTTTAGGCGTTTAAAGTTTACGACATGCAACAATACGATACTTACGAAAGCGTTGTGAATACTTTCTCGGCTTCGTGGTCAAAAGCGTTTGTGCTTACATACTTTTGTTTTTAAATACTCTTCAAAACTGTGATAAAACTGAGGAAATGGAGCAAGGTATGGTTCCAACGGGGAGCATATGGATCACATCTGTCCACGCTAATAACCACTAGAGAGCATAGATGCGAAAGTAAAACATTGAGTTCATTAAAAAACTTCATTGGGTCTGCATTATTGCTTTCGAACAACTGGTTTACTTTTTGTACCTCCTGAAGAACAGGTTATAAAAAAATTAAAGTAGGTTAGGTTCATTTCATTGTAAAGTTGTACTAATAGCTTTGCTTTGTGGCAATATTCAGCGGTCGCTGCTATTCCAAATTGAGTTTATAACTCCAGCCACTGATCAAAAATTCTTGTAACTGCGATTTCTATTAATAACCACCGCGTTTCGCATGCTCTGAATATTTTAAGAGGATCAAGCTGATCGTTTATGAGCGCATACAGTTTTGCATACGATCTGCCTATTTGATGACTTTTAAAACAAGTTGTAGTGTTTCGCTACCAGAAATTCAATTTCATTTGGGATAGACTTTGAAGCAGTAGACACAGCTAGCTGAATTGAATGGCAAACGCATGGAATTAAGATCACATTTGGATTTTTTCGCTTTAATATAGCAATTACTGCCCTATTAACACCGACCATTACACTGGCGTTATCAGTGCCTATTCCCCTTAAAGTTTTAGGCTTTACGACTTTAGCATCGTATCAAAAGTGAATATATATACCTGCTGGAAGCAGTGAAAAACTGGTCAGTGGTATAAATTTAAATCGAGTTAAACTAAAATTCGTTTAAAAAGCATTGAAAAACTTATCTGCATAAAAAAATTGTTTTGAAAATAATGTCGCTTACGTCTTTGTGGCGGTTAGGGTTCGAAATGCTGTTAATGACGAGCTGACACTGAGAGGGAATTTTTTCAAATCGTTAGTGAGAAACAACTTAAGTAGTCATTAAACTACTCTCGAGTGCGGCCGCTCAGTGGTCGTTTGCCGTTTTTTTTTATTGAGGAAAAAATATGTGCCTCCATAAGCCCACATCCAGTTGCAACATAAGGCTTTATATAAAGAAATTGTCACTTAATTTCCTTGACCTTATTTTTGTTTTTGCACATTTATTTATATCCTTGGTGCCCTTTTGTTATTGTTTGTTACTCATTTGCTTTTCACTAACATTATTTATCCATGCTTATTTGAATTTACCCCTGTTAGGCTAAATTTTGTCAAGGTATTTTACGCTTGGCAGGTAATTTAGATTGTAATTCGTGTGGCGCATTTGTTGTTTTCCGATGCAATACAAAAACAAGGACACTAACTGGCGCACATGCACACACAACCCAAACTAATACAGGCTTATCAAATCGACAAATTACGTGAAGCGCATTGTGTGTACATAGGCAAATGGCGAAATAAGTAAATAAACAAAGAGGTGAAAGCAACAAAACACAAACCAAGCAGGTAACAACAACAGCAGGAGCAACAAAAACAATAGCAAATAACATTTAGCAGCAGATGTAAATGCATTACATTTAAAAAGCTTCAAAGGCTTGCTAATGAAAACACCTGCAGTGCAGTGCGCATTTGTATATATGTATATATCAACATAGTTGTGTGTGTTTGCTTCACTGCCCTACAGAAAAAAATTATCAATTGATACAAAATAACCTACTTGTAGTTAGCTTTTTTGCGGGATTTCTATAAAATATATAACTTGTAGTTAGCTACAAAAAGCTAACTTGAAACAAGTGGACAAGTAATGCAGGAGTAAAGCTCGAGATGGTTTTCTTTAAACGCGTTTCTATTTAAATATCCTGCACTTCGCAAATACTTTTTCGAATTGAGGAGTAATAAAAGGAAGATCGAAATTTCATATTATCATTTTGATGTTATGTCTGACGGAGTTCGAATATGGGACCACGTACAGCAGAATATGTAAACAAATATGAAATGTGATAAAATAAATAAAGTAAATAAAAAAAAATAAAAAATAAAATAAAATAAATAAAAATATTTTGTTTTTCCTATTGATATTTTATGCCCAAAAGTAGTTAGTTACAAGCTAGTTACATCAAATGCAGAGGTAACCACCCTTGACTACATCTAATGCAGAGGTAACCACCCTTGACTATTTCGCGGCCATCGCCATAGAAATATAGTTAGCTTTCGTCAAAGAAAATATACAGATAATAAGTGACTTATAGCTCCTTCCTAATCAATTTAAAGTTAGCTTATAGTTAGATACATTTCCTGCAGGGTGGTTTTAAAAGCCTAGGCTAAATGCTGTTGCAAGCACCGTTTGTCACACATACTCGCTCGTACACATTTTGTTGATATTTCCATAATTGAAACGCCTTTGAAATTGCATTTGTAAGCATTTGTTTTTAACGCAATGCAATTTCGCTTGAATAATTTAGTTTGAAATTAGTTGAAAATTTTAATGCATGGCTAATCCTAAAATTGTATTGTGTTGAAATCTTTAAAATAATCAAAGATTTCCGCTAAAGCCTTCACAAGCTTAGTGCATAGCTGTGCAAAGTTTCTGAAGGCTGGCCGCTGCATTTGAAATGGATTTTGAATTATTCAAACTTCTGTGTAATTAAATCTCGACATACTGTTGCATAAGTTTCTTTCTTTTGCAAAGAATTGCAAATCTCTTAATCACTGCAGCTGACATTTACCTAAGTACCTATGTGCATAAATGTTTCTCATAGTCTTTACGCAAATGCCAAACCAAAACCAGTCTTAATTGCTTTTTTGCCTCTTCACCACAACTCACACTTCATTAGCACCGTACCATAAATTACGGTTGTGTTTGCTGAGATTTTGTGGATTTAAAATTATAGGTTTGCTGATTTTATGTGCCTGTCAAAACTGCAAGGTAAATACGAGTTTATGCATATACATATGTATATACATAAATGGGTATGTGCGTATGTAAAGTTTTTATTTACAAATTTCTTCTGTATAAAATGTATAAACTTCATCTCCGGTTTCGTTGCAATTTTAAGTAAGCAAAAATATAGCGAATAATTTATGCTGACAGTTAACTGCTTATAATTTTTTTTTTATTAATTTTCGCAAATTAATTTTTTTTCCGATTCAAGGGAAGTCATCTTTCACCTGCTTTGGATGTTGAGATCATTTTTGCATTATGGTATTCTAACCCGAGTATAGAAACAAATACTCGAGTATGTTCATAATCAATATACATATGTATATATTTTTTTAATGCTTTAGCTCACTAAGTATTTTATTGTCATCCACACAATGATTCCCTCTTATTAAAAATAAAATGCACAACGAGTCCTATATTTACATATGTAGGGCGGTATCTATGGCGACCATATGTGGTCCCCGGGGATTGTGTGCCATGATCGGTGGTACCAAGGCTTGTAGCTGTCTGCTACACTGTCACTGAAGGCATATCGTCACCTTCTTTGTCTAGTCTTTTCAGCAACTACTTGGCTGTTTTGTAGGTATCAATACTGCGCCAATGGTTCACAAAAGAAATCCACGATGCATGGACGCTATAAAAGCACGCTGTTTATTCTTTGCACCACACAATGTCCTGTTCCCAGGGCTCTCAGAGTAGGTTTGCAGTCACTCTCCACACTTATTTGATGTCTACGCTACCTTCAGCCAGTTATCCTGTCTCGTACTTCCTAATAAAACCCCATTGTAATTTTAGCTAGAGCAGAAAAGCATCTTAAGTAACGCTCCAGATGCCATCCAGTTCCATTTTAAGTACTCGTATCATTGATTTCAGTGTATTAGTATGTACCAAAAACGAAGAATATTGTTCTGAAAACCTTCTGGCGATCGACGTGCAACAATCCATTGACACATCGTGTTAATTGCTTTCTTCGGGAATGCTTTGATCAGAAATTATGGTTTTGCCCATGGTTCCACAGCAAAACACATGTGGATCGGCAAGAATTGAGCTGCATATACCCGAAATACCATAGCCAATATCAGTCTCCTAGACTTACTAGAGGTTCCCGTCCGACAACTTCCAGCTCTCAATTAACCCTCAGATTCACAAGAGTTTTCCACGTCAGTTTCCCTTCTAAAGTTACTCCTACATTTTCTTTGGTTTACGTCTCCAACAACTGAAAGTTGAGACCGATTTTATTTTTCACTTTGACAAGACTTATTTAGGTTGTCTAACTAGAGCTTGGGTATGAAATACAGCCAAATACCAGACAGACAATTCTTATTAGAGTTTTTTCACCCCTATCCTTTTGATTTTTTGGATACACACCATCCGCACCAGGTGACTGGTTAATTAAAAAGTTACCTCACGTGATGGAGTGCACCGGTTTGGTTTGGAAGCTCTTCCTTCATCGCCTTATCCCCTACCATACCTTTGCCTGCGCCAGGAATTAATCCGCTATGCGGAAAATGAGTTACCAAGAGAGTGTTCTAAGTGTTCAGCAGGAACATTGTATAAGAATTCCAGAGAGAGTCTACCCTAACCGCAAGGTCTTTTGGTAATACTTTACACAACGTAGGAAACCCTCTGATGTCAATAAATTCGCTGCAGACATCTCTATAAGAACATATGTGTATTCGCCTCATGCGCGTTACTATATTCCGACCAATCATTTTCTTTTCGGTTTTTTTTTTACGACCTATGCAGTAGTATGCTGGATCTCTTTTGAAGTTTGGTAAGTTTACCTTGGAACCATGTTTCATTGCCTGATTCTTCTCTGCACATATACTACATACTACTGACTTCCCCAAACGAACTAAACACAGCACTCGTTAGCTTGCGGTTCCCCACTTCAATTGATATCAAGTTTTTAAGCTCTGGTATTCTCGTTTCATCGAGCAACCTAAATATTTTGATAAGTAGTCCTATCCCAAGATAACATAGAGATTGTTCTTCCAAGACCAGCCATTCTTGGATGTGGTTCTGGTTAGATTAATCACTTTTTTCTTCTGTTGTTGACAAAAGTACATCGGTTTGCTGCCTTCATTCTGTGTTACTAATTCATGGAACATGATGTAGGCATACTGAACGATATTTATAATCTCCTATTAAGGAGGGGTTATATAAAATCGTATTGAAGCCAACAGAGCTCTCCAAGCGTCGAGCTTGTGACCCAGCCATATTATTACTTATATAGTTATAATCAGCTATCGTTCTACAATCTTTATGAATCCTCAAAAAAATAAGAACATTATAAATTTTTGTAAAATGGGCGTATCCCCGCCCACTTATTATTAGATGTGTATATCTGAGTAACCGCTTCACCAATTTCTCCAAAATTTAGCACAGTTGTTGGTCCAGGTACAGTACATCAACCGGCTGAAAATTTTTAAAATCGGACAATAACCACGCCCACATCGCATATAACGGTAATTTAGATAAATACAAAATCTTCGACAAATCAGTAACCATCAATGCGAATTTATTCAAAATTTATGTATGCAACAATTCTTTGGTAAAGAATACGTCTATGTATATGACATTCTTGGAAAACGGGCGTGGCACCGCCCACTTATGACTACATATGTGTATCTCAGTAACCGTTTCATCAATTTATACCAAACTCAGCGTAATTATTGTACTTGCCACATTAAAGCAACACGTTGCAAATGTTTGAAATTGGACTAAAATTATGCCCACTTTTAACATAACGTTAAAAATTTCAGAAATGTTGAAGTTTCGGTTTTTCGCAATTTATGGACGCGTATTTACTCAAAATTGATACTCACAACAATCACTTGAAAAACCTTGTAAAACCACCCACTTATAACTATATAAGTGTGTCTCATTAAGTCTAACTGAACATACCATCGAAGTTGTTTGAAATATGGGTAAACCACCCGTGCTTACTATGTACCTAACGGTAGTTTTCGTAAAGGTGAAAAAAAACTATATTCAAAACGTGCGCCGAACTTAGACTTTTTTACTTGTTTTTTAATTACATTAAATAAATAATTATTTATAACAAGTAATATAATTTTATGAAAAAATGTATAATAATAATTATTTAAAACATTTTTGTCTTCTTTTACAGTTTTGCATCAGTACAACAAAGTTAAACATTTGGTGGTAAGTTCATACGAAATACCGAAATTTTAAATTTTTCGATCCAAGTATAGATACAGTGACTCAAACAACTGACCACGTGTTGATTTTCTTCAAATATTCGTAATGTTTTTCGAGATAAATTTTTTTTTGGTATTTTTATATATAAGCTTTAACCAAAACCGTTTAAGTCACAGTTTCAAACTTTATACAACAATAAGGAAAATTCAAAAAAATTTTCATCAAAATTTCAACTTTTTATTCTGAATTTTTAGAAAATTTTTAGGTATGCAGTTTTATATCCCATACAATTTTAGTCTATTGAATTGTAAGTTTCAAACGGCTAAAAACTCGCGTTGATTTTTAAGAATTTTTTTTGGGACGGCTTTTTGCACTTTTTTCATATAAGTATGATTTTTTTTTATGAAATAAAACGCGGGAGACCGTCAGCAACAAAATTTCAAAATATCAACGCAAGTTTGTGTAAATTGCGCTTATTATATTAAAAAACCCGAAAAAGTAGCCTCCATAAAAAAATTCTCAAAAATCAACGTGATTTTTTAGCCGTTTGAAACTTACACTTCATTCGCCTAAATTGTATGGGTTATAAAACTGCAACGCAAAAATGTTCTAAGAACTCAGAATAAAAAGTTGAAATTTCGATGAAAATTTTTTGAATTTTCCTAAATTTTGTACAAAGATTGAAACTGTGATTTACACTTAAACGATATTTTTATATAAAATTAACAGAAAAATTTAGCTGGAAAAATATTACGAATATTAGAAAAAAACAAAAAAAAATCTAATTGAATTCATTTGTATTATTGTTATTTTTGTGACTTAATTTACAAGACAATGCACCGCAGGAATTCGCCTGTCAAAAATAGCAAATTGATTTTTTAATTCAACTCTTTCAAAGAGACCAAGACGAAGTAATATGAAAATAAGTTTTGCATAATAATTCTGCGTCATGTCAATATGTCAAGATAAGCAACGAAAAGGTAAAGAAATATAAGGAAAATATTGTCAAAAGAAGATATGCGAAAAATTTTGAAGAAATATAAGAAATAAGAGCAAAAAAAAAAGGTCTCTGCGACTGTGCCAAAGGCATTCACCGTGGCCATAGCCATCCACTGTGGCCAATAGCAGCCGTAGCATATGTTTATGCAACATGGCATGACATTACTTAAACAATACATGCATTTTTATTTCGTATGAGTGGTATGCATGTGCATATGTATGAGCACATGTTTGTATAGGTGGCATGTCTATTTGTCTACCCGCCATGCTTTTGCCCCCCTCCTACTGGCAAGCCGCTACCAAACTGTCAATGTGACATGTATTTGATATGTGGTCACGCCGGAAATTTTGCTTATTGCTTACAGCTTACCAACCAAAAGCGGCAACTAGTTTTGTTTCGTTGAGTTGAGGCCGCAAGCAATAAACTGCAGAAAACAAAGAAAGAGCCACAAAAAGGCAAATTTGCATAAAAAAACAGTCGAGGCAGTAAGCATGGTTGGTTGCTTTGTTATTGTTGCTGGTCATGTCTTTGTTGCACATGTTGCACAATTGGCTAACAGGTTGCAAATCATTGCAATGCGTTTTAAAGTATTTTCTTTTTTGGGTTTTATTCTTTGCGATTTTTTCTTGGCAGCAGGTGACAGCGTTGCGAGTTGGATTTGCAAGCGTTTGCTGCAAGGGCGTAGTTAAGGAGGGGCGCTTGCTGCATGAAAAATGCTAATATTTTTGAAATGTTCACAGGGGGTCTAATTGGAAAATATCGTTTATATAAAATAGATATGGAACAGTTCAAGAAGTGCCGATAAACAGCATTTTCGCAACTATTTTAGATGAAACTCATTCCCATTTTCATCATTTGTGGTCAGCTCTAGCAGCTCTTCATGGTAGGACATCATATTGGCTTCAAAGCTGTTACGACTTAGTAGAGTGTAAAGGGTTCCCTCCATACTTTGATTGTGACTAGTGACCAAGGTGGTTTTTAGAATCTGCCTCGATCTTAAGACCTTCGACAATCTGATTCTTATTGCTTTACTAACCATCAGAAGAAGTCTTTGCTCGGTAAGCGTCAATTAAAAATCTATTAAAAGCTTCTCCGGCGGTATAAATTTGGGTCGCGGTTCTGCTAGACGCTCATCTTTTGCTGCACACAGACAGTCGTATACATTAGAGAGGCAGCGAGTCGGGTGAATGCTGGACTCTAAATTTTTGCATTTTTGAACAGTATATTGGTTTATGGTGAGACCTGGTGAGCCGAAGTCGGTCAGGATCAGTCTCAGTCCCATATCGAACGTCTCGTTTAGAAGTCTGAAATTTTCGGCTGTGGGCTGTTTTAGAATAACCTTTTAATGGCATATCCCACAGGATGTTTTTTTAACCATGGCAGTTGTGGACCAGTGATCATCACAGAGATCTTCTGGTATGTACGCGTCTATTAAAAATCTATAAAAAGGCTTCTCCGGCGGTACACATTTTGGTCACGAAGGTGTCAGGCGGACATTTTTTGTTGCACAGAGGCGTACGCAGCTCCTGGCTGCTGGAAGATAATGAGCCGAGTCAGTGTTGGCATATGCAGCTTTATGCATCGTTATATTTATGCTGGAGCCTGATGATATCAAATAACATGTTTTGGTGGCCGCCGAGATCGATCTGCCTCCGTCCGGTATAGAACGTTTTGTTTGAAAGTCTGAGTTTTTCGGCTATGGGGCCTAAGTTAACTTTCTTACTTTTGTGGTAGTGGCAACAGCTCTAGCAGAGAAATATTGGACTTATGCTCATCTTGCTTGCCATTTTCACTGCAACGTTTCCTCTTACAAGGACAGCAACCAGTCGCATAGGGAAACTCTCTTTGCGTAGACCTCTGCACAGATAATCATTCCCTTGAAGTACTTAGTCATTTATTATCTACGATACTACATAATTGAAGAAGTCGAATTTCAACAAGTTTTTGTTATTTGGAAACGATGTTTTGTAGTTTCTGGTAACAGCGTCAAAGACGTTACTGAATTTTATTTTGTAAGAGGTAATTCACTGAGCTGCCAATTGGCAAAGTGCGACCCTTCGCGGAAAGCTGAAGTTTCTTAGAACACTACAAACACTACCAAGACCCCCCTTTAAACAATTTTGCGACACCACTATTATGTCCATGTGTATAACAGTTCCCTTTTCTCTCTTTTTTTTCCAATATCTGGCAGTTACTTAGATTTGGAACGTTAAAAGTTTTTTTTTATGATAATTTTTTCATTCGTTTGCAAAACTCAGAGACTGGAGCATGTGTGTGGCACTTGGCGTTGCTGTTAGCCACCCAGCTGGCTCGTGGCGAAGCAATTGGTGTTTGCAGGTGCCCCAAAGGCATAGCAGTCCAAACACATGACATTCGTACGCATATCGCTGCTGCGTTTTACTTATTTCATTCTTTTGACGTTTTACACTGAATGGACATTAAGGCAACAAACTGCCGGCCAACTGACTGCCTGATTATGCCAGCGTGAAGACAAAAAGTTAAAAAAAAAAATTGAAATAAAAAAATAAGTTACTAATGACATTGGCAGCCGCACATGACTGACTGACCGAACAACACAGCCCGCAAGCCAATGCTGGTTGAGTGCAGTTTTATTACAAATATGCGATCACTTATAAAGAGAAATACATATCTACAGACATACTGGTACATAGTTTGTAAGTGGACTGGTGCATAGTTTACTTTGATGCATTTATCGCTCAACTATGCAACGTCAATGGCTGCATGTGGTTGGTGTGTGTGTGTGCGTGTTTTAACTTTTGTATGACATTCGAAAAATGTGCACGACTGATAATAAAATAGCAAAGATACGAGTGTCCGCTTGCGAGATATGTATCTCTTGCGTCAAACCTGTGCATAACTAACTTGTCAATGCATTTTTATATGCTGCCATACATAGATACGTACATACATATGTATTTACAAAAGCATTTGTAAAACCTCATACCTATACTCCTTGCATGCCAGTTGTCTAGTAGCGCTGTGCGTCCATAAAACTTTACAAAATCAAAAAAAAAGGCTATACAAATACTCCGTCCTACTCTAGCTGCAATCATCCAACTTGGATTTCATGTCTGCGGCAATAGTTTGTTGATTTTTTTATGGCTGGCTACTGGCCTATCTCTTCCCAATCTACAAGTCTTTACCTTCACTGGTCTGTGCTTGGCAACTGCTCAATTTTATTATTTCACGTACATATCTGCTAGATATCAATTGAGTTTATTATCATACGCGACTTGATGCTGCGATGATTCAACAAGCAGTAGCAATGTTCAATAACATCATTCGTGATTGCTTGTACAGTGCAGCCAGTGGAAAGGCGATAGGTAGTTCGCTCACACTACTCCACCGGTTAGGCTAGTGTGTGGTGGCCCTCATCCAGATCCCATTCCATTTAATTGGATCGAGGTTGATTCCGACCATTTACCCAGAAATAGAACCAGAATAGTTTTTCTAAAAAAGCGTTGCAGTCTGCAGATCTTCGTCGAACTTAAGTCCGATAGAAGGTCGAAATGCAATGGTCCGCATAACTTCGCACAACCATTTGTACCAGTGCAATAAAAATGTAGCTTAACAAAATGTGAAGCAAAATCTAAACTAAAGAGATCGCTAAGTTTTTAAAAGTTCTGCTAATTTCGGGGTAATGGAATTCATACAAACAACATATAAAAAACGTACGAAATTATACAGTTTGAAGGCTATGCGAAGTTGTGCGAAGTTATGCGAAGTATGCTTAATCAGACCTTAAGAGTAATTTTAGGCCATTCGAATTTTAAATATAGATATAATTCATGTAGGGTCGCCACCTATAAAAATTTAAACCTAACTAAAGTGCATATGTTAAAGGTTAAAGTATAGATTTTACTTTGAAATATGGTCGTCGTAGTACGCTTGACAGAAAATTTAAAAGTCCACAACGCGATTTTATGTAAAAAAGCAGGTTCTCTAATGCAAACTAGAACTTTTGTATTGTATGTTTATGTCTGTACATAACTATAAACTTTAACATTTATGCTTTAGCACACATTTTGTTGCCAATGTTGCACCATTTAAGGCGCCTATTAAACCATATTTCGGCTGTACAAATACACGCTCAGAAACAGCTGCTACCGCTACAATATGGACTTATGTTGCTGCCAGCAGCACTTCCGTTGCCTAAGTGCCGTACCACCCTCCCTCTGCTCATGCTCCTCAGCTCTCCAGCATTACCATCAAAACGAATTTAAATTGCTACGTGACTGGAATTTCGACAACTTTTAATTGCACCGAACGAACGAACAAACGGTGTGAACTAATAAATTATTTATTTGTAGGCATAAAAAGATTTTTGCATAGAAGAAAAAAAGTGGAGAGAATAACTGAAGAAAAAATAATGCACCCAATGAATAGTAAAGGAAGTGGGACGATAACAGAACGTGAGCAAGGCGCAAATTGTGCGCAGAAAAAAATTTACGAAAAAAAAGGAAATGTTGAAAATATTAAAAAAAAAACAAATTGAGATCAAATTAAAGCACAATAAAAAGCCATGGGTACTGGGACGGTAGAGAGAAATAAAAATAAATAAAAACTTAAATGCCGGCTGTGGCAGGTTGTCGCCGCATGCGAGTTTCAGTATGGGCAATAACGCGCGCCGCGGCGGCAACCTCCACAGCGGCGTTAAAACGCATTTGCGTGTGCGGCAACAGCATTCAAGCAAGCCGCAGCGTTGACGAGCACCTTTGAGCGCGCCTACATACCGTACTCGTAGAATGTGGCATCAGCGGCGCGGCGTAGCGACGCGCTGCGCATATTCATAACTTAATTGGAATTTATTTAATGCGAGACGTGCGCGCCAACAACAAACTGCCGCGGCGGCGCTACAAACTGGTAGAGAAAGAAGTAGCGAAATATAAAGGAAGAATGAAAAATAAAACGCACTAAATAAGGCTGTTGTGTTGAGTGTAGTGCCTGCCGCACGGAAAATCGATGAGGTGTAGTGCGTGGTAGCGCGCCTGTCAAGTGCTTGTAATTGCGCGTACGCTCCAGCCACGCACTCGCGCTCTAGTCAAGCGTACGACAGGAATGTTGTTAACCGTTTGGCATTTATGTAGTTGGAATTTTATTTTTCTACGCGCTTTTTGTTGTTGCTCAGGTTGGTCATACATTTATAATTTTTTTTTTTTTGTTGTGCTTCTCTTCTGCTGCTGCTGCTGCTGGTTGTTTTTCATTTGCGCCACTCGTTTGCTTTGCACAATTGTCGCAGTCACTGTACTTGCAGCTGCCTTTTTTTTGCTTTTATTATTGTCGCTGCTGTTAGCAATTGACAATTTGAATGGCCGCGTCGAACAACATTCATGCTACACTTGTTTCGAAAAGCCGTACACACACAACTACACGCAAGCGTACATATTTCAGCGTTGGAATGCCCCATTTGCTGTTAGTGCCTTCTTTTGTTGCTGTTATTCTTGCTTTGCAGATTTATGCTCGCTGCCTTTTTGTGTACATACATACATAGCTGTTTTTGTTGAAAATTTTTTTCGCCTTGCTTCAAGTTTGTTAACGCCGCAGCAAATGCAAAATAATTTCGTTGATTTGTTGCCATTCATACAAACACACATGCATGCTTGTCCGCCAGGCTCTTTTCCAAAAAATTATGTCCATGTCAAATGCCAGGCGTTTTGGCAATTTTTCATTTATTTCGCTTTGCTGTCAACGCCGCCGAGCCATAGATATTTATTTTCGTTGTACGTGGCAAGGCTAATTGCATGCGTTGAGGCAAATGTGTTTTGGCGAATTAGGCAAGCGCTTTGTGGCATTACCGCAGTCATTGATATATGGCTCAGGCTGTGATTGGAGGGGTTTTGCGCAGTCGCCATTAGTCAATTTTGCAGAATACAGCTTAATTTATTTCGAATTTCACATTACTCCAGATTTCCATAAGAGCCAAATTATAAATTATGTATAGAAAATTTTAAATTGCCCAAGATGCAATGTGTTTCCTTTGTGAAGCAATATTTATTTTCCTGAGGGTCTTAAGCTAACAAAATTGCCTTTTTCGGTGTTGCAAACACAACAGTAACCTGAGGAAAATAACCTACATATCTACTGCAGGAAGCTGGATTTGAAACTCCCTGATACAAGAGAAGAGAATTCTGTGACTTGCGAAGATTTGCTGAAAGAACTTTTCGAGGTATTCAGTTCAGAGTGGCCGCTAAAATTTCGTTTGGGGGAATTTCCGCTATTCACGCAGTAGATCCGGCCCTGGTAGCACAACATAGCTTGAAGTGCTTAAGGGATTCTGAGACACTTTTTTGGCAATAGGTACTGACATATCGATGGCTGAGTGGAAGATCGACCTATCCCGGCAGCCAGTTCGAAAACATTCTATCTCAAAAAACTTTTCAAGAACGCCACATTTCAGAATTCTTTTCAAAAACGCCCTATCTCAGCTGCCGATTTAAAAACGCCCTATATCAGCATATTTTCTATACATTCTGAAGTGAGATAGGGCGTTTTTGAACCGAATTTTGAGATAGGGTGTTTTTCAATAAAATTCTGAAATAGGGCGTTCTTGAAAAGTTTTTTGAGATAGAGCGTTTTCGAACTGGCAGCCGAGATAGGTCGATCTTCCACTCAGCCATCGATATGTGTATAAATATATATCAGCCGTTGTTTCCAACTTCAAGGACATGTAATTGATTCGAAACCAATGTGTATTTTATGATGAATCAATTGATTGTGTGTTCAGCATTTTCGGGGTCATATCAATTCATACACATACACATACATACCCGTGAATACATACAAATAGTATCAAACCCAAAGTACATATAAACTATTTTTGCTACTTACATCAACCAACGAATATTTTATAAGAAGTAGAAATAAAAAAAATCAGATAAATTAAAATTCGATCTCATCAAATTCATCACAACAATTAGAATTGATGGATGCTAAAATCAGTGGTGCCCCGTCCACATAAATATTTAAGCAATAATTAATTTAACCTTCGTTAAAGTGACACATCAAATTATTTGTGACAACTGACAAAAATTCTTTTCGAAATGAAATGAAAGCGATAGAGATAGGGCGTAGAAGAAACGGGGTAGAGGCATAGGTCAAAATAAAGGTGGGCTTGCTGTAGTGCTTTATAAGTTTAAATACCAATGGAGATTCGCAGATAAAATAACCTATGTGTACAATTACATGAATGTTCTTACATATACATATTTACATGTATCTGCGTATGAATGCTTTGTATGTACACATATATTTGCAATCTGATTAAGTAGATTTGTTTGAAAATTCATATAAACAAAGAAGTATACAACTATTTGCATGTGCATATGGGGGCATTCCACACCAAATCGCCACTTGTCTGTGTTGTTATGTTGTATCCACTGAACAACCTACATACATATGTATACTAGCGAAGCAGTCCGTTGCAACCCCGTTACTATATAATTAAGGTGGCACTTTTGAGCTATTGAGAGTGGTTTGAAGTGTTATGTAGTATTATCAGTTCTGTGGGCCATTCTTTTTTAAGTCGGACGGATTTAAAAAAAAAAATGATGTCCTATTTCTGATTCACTTTCTAGGGGTTTTCCGCCTTCAAGAAAAATCTTGTCGTACAAATATTATTTCTGGATTGGTATTCTATCGGAGTCCGCGATAAAATTCAAATTATTGCAAAAACCCGATTTTTAATACCTTGCTAAATATCTCTCATCGTAAGTTTTCGATCTCGTTATAAAAGAAAAAATATTTTAAAAATTGTTATTGAAAAGCGCCCATTTTTTTTGAAACATGTTTTTATACAGAACTAAACAAGGATTACGATGGTGTAATTTTACATCCCTAATTTACTGGTCTTCACTATGCAAATCAACTTCAGAAAATTTAACTGTTAATAGCTAAGTTTTCAAGTTTTTCCTTCAGCGACGATTTTAGATATTTCGAAAGTTTACATCCTGACGCAGATTTGTTGTTGACAATGGGTCTCAACCACATTTTTGGTAGTGCAATCTTTGAAGGGGCCGAAGCATTCATTAAAGTCATTATATGTGACCTGGTCTACGAAAAGGGAGCTTACGTGCGAAAACTAGTTTTCTGTGAAAAAGCTGTTAAAAGTAAGCAACTCGTTTCGTCAGTTTCTCATTATCTCGTTAATTGTTCTCCGCGCCGGACGTCCAGTAAGTGTTGTTGTTGGTCCAGTAAGTGTTTTTGTTGGTCCAGTAAGTGTTGTTGGTGGTCGGAATATTATTATAGTTCATCGTGTAAATAAATTATATTTTGTCGTATTTTTACTCTTCTTTCTCTACATTTTTAGTACACTTCTAAGCAAGTTAGGATTTTCTGCTTTTCACCACGTGAAAAAGCATCTCATCTTCCATCCGAATCAACCAAAAAATGAAAATTGATTTTTTGACACCTAAGCCCCCTTTCCGTAGACCAGGTCACATATATGCTTGCTTTGGTCGTATTATTGTTTTTGCCTGCCTTATTGCATGCTTTACTGCCTTTTGGTAGTCATCGGTTGGGTCCATTCTCATCATAATATATGTTGATTGTACTTGAATTGATTGCTCTGTCTTCTCTATATATTCATTTTCGTAAAACGTTGCTAGTGTTCTCATTGTCTGCTTTTGTTGCTATATTTTTATTAGTTTTAAGTGTTTGTTGTAGCTCCTTGATTGTTTTATTTCCGTCGCCCAGTTTTCTTTAGGTTTTCGCAGTTCTCGAGTTTCTTGCTTAATTTATTGAAATTTTGTCCAATAGATTTTCTGGGGAGCTACTCTCTAATGCGATGCGAAAGAGAAATGCGATAGGCATTACTTACGATGTACTTATTTGCCTATCGCATCGCATTACAGAGTAGCCCCCCTGATAGTTTCCTTTATTTCCGCTAACTATTACTTATTATTAGCTTTTAGTGCTGATAGCTGAAACATTGAATTTTAAAAATTCGAAAAAAATTGATTGGACTAGGCCTAAAAGTAGCGAAATTAGTGACAGTTTTTTAGAAAAAATTTTACAGAAAATGCATCAGTATATGTTTCGATATCTATCTCGAAAACGGCAGTACAAAAAAAAAGCATTTAATCACCACGGTCTCTCCTAACTGGTACTACATACATATGTGTAATATAAAAATTACGAAAAAAAATCGGAAATGCAAAAGCTAAATGGTGTCCGATTTGGCGTGGAATGTACCTTATGTACTTACATATTGTTGTCGTTGCCATAGTCGCATGAGTGTTCATTTGTAACTTTGAATTGTCAAATAAAACGTGCAACAGCACTGATTAGCGCCAAATTGTTAGCAATCAAAGGCAGTAGACATAATGCAATAAACAAGTTCGCTACTTCCATTTAGGTATACATATGTATGTATGTATGTACATCCGCACATCTGTAATAAAATTGTAAATTCTCGTACACAGCCACAAAAGTCCCAGTGGCTTACAAGCTTTACAAGCACAATGCTTCTGTCTCCTCGTTTAGTTTGAGTAAAACATACACACAAAATGATTAATCAGCACATATGTATTTAATAATGATTGACAGACAGAAGTTGTGTCATTTTGGCTTGTTAATAATGCATGAAATGGTCACAACAACAACAACAGCAAAAAGAAGGCTAAAACAAAAAACACGACAGCAAAACCAAAACCAATTATGAAACAAAACGTATGCGCAACGCCAAATACGAGTATGTAGATATATTTACTGCGATTTACATTATCATATAGCGATAACACGATAACACACAAACATACATACATACCAGTAATTTCTGTTTTAAATTTACTCCCATGCAGGCAGCGGTTTTGTTTTCTGTATGGAATATCTTATCATTTGTTATTATTGTTGTTGTTATTCCTATGTAGTTATGCCGCATAATCGTATATGACACTTTGCAGATTTTCTTGTGACTGATATGAAAAATGATAGGCGCTGTGTTACGCTGAAGGTGTGGTTGTTTTAATGTATGTATAGCTTTCAGGAAATTACTCAAACGTGACTAAAAATATAAGAATACATTTCTATTTAAGTAAAGTCATAATTATGTATGTACATACTTCCATATTTAAAATGAAATGTAAGCTCTTTGTTTTCTCTAAACACAACCACCTTGATTAAATTCTAGGTTAATTTTTAAATTACTGATCAAACTCACCCGCCACCCTTCAAGTGATCGGTTATAACACCAAACAATGAGAAGAAGAGAAGGTGATTGCACCTTTCTCCGTGTGTGTGCGTTGTCGAGATAATTTCTTCTTCAACTAGGTGGGGTCTTTCATTATAGTCTATAATTTTGTGCTCTAAAATCCATTAGAGATGTACAGAGGCAAAGCTATTTACGACTCTTTTGCAAAAGGAATTATTTTTAAAGTTCGTCTGGCTGTTGATACAGAAGTTCATTCGGTTGGCGGGTGGTTTACAACCTAAACATCAGCATTACAGCTTTCTTAGCTGCTAAAATTGCCGGCTGAAAAGACACTACACTGATCGCCTTTAAGACATGTATTGTTCCTAGTTTTAATAAATAGACGTCAGCTCGAATGGCTTTTTCCGTTTTTAATATTAATTGATCGCATTTAAAAAAAAATGGCCCTGTAGATCAATTGTTAATTTTTTTCCTTAAAAATATGGTCAACAGCAGTTAAAAGAAAATGTTTAAATTTTGCTTCTTCCATTTTGACCCATCCGTAACCACACCTGGTAAATATATCATCAAGACTCTCTGACCAACTCAACTCAGCGTAAGCTTCTTTTCCAAGCAAGTTTCAATGCAAACGCTACTATTCAATGGGATGTTAAATTTCTTAAACAATTTTGGTTTCATTGGAAAAGGTTCCACAGCCAACACGAAACCAAAACTGGCTTGAGAAAATGCTCGTGACACCGTACTGAAGATGGTATGAATTGCTGTTTTGAAATTCTTAAAAAGCATCTCCTAACTCTAAGCGACCGACGACAAAATGTGTGGGTTAAACTTGGTTGTCGCAGTCGTCGTTAAGACACACTTTAGCTCAAGGCCTATTGTGATGCCGCATATGGGGTCAGCAACTCCCAATCCCTGCTAAAATCATTTTAAACTTCACAGGAATTTTAGAAGATCCCTGATTTCCATGCATCTAAGGTCCTCCAAATTATCGAAGAAATATCTACCCAAGTGGAGGGTATTCGTTTGGATAGTGCAGGGCACTGGCACAACAGGTGCAGGATCGTTTCTTCTCCTTCTGCATGTTAACAACTTCTACATATTTAAGTCGTGTAATCTTACGTCTAGTCGACAGGCATGCTCGCCTATTAAGCAGTGTGCTGTAATGACAGGGTACTAACAAACTGGTTACGCTTCTTTAGGCTCAATAGTAAGCCAGAGCGTTTAGCGCTGAGCACCCGCCAAAATTGCCTGGCTGTTTTGCAGGTGATCTCGACATGCCACCGTCGCTACTTTAGAAAGCCACTCGAAAATAAGTAAATGCATTTTGTAAGGGTATTTCTCTTTCATTATATACATATATCCTCAATTGGAAGTTTGGTGCCAAATGGCTCAGCCACCTCGTTAAGAGGTTTGTGGCATTTCATGGTGACCATGGAGGTTGTCGACTGCTTCGCCAGGGATTTGATTGCTTGTGGTATCATAACACACTTTACCAATTTTGTGGCCCTGTCAATTGCCATAAGATCCGCCTCAGTGTTCGGAGTATAAACCCTCATAACCATACCTTTGAAGTTTGGGCCATCTGTGTAAACACAAAATGTGTATACTTAGTTAATATTTTTTTCTATAAGTGATTTTGTGGTTTGCGTGTCTTTTTATTAGTCACTCTTGTTTCGCTACGAGTATCTCTTTATTTTTGTTCCTCTTATTTGCCTGCTAGAATGCTTTAAATGCATGAACATGATTTATCCATTTGTCAAAGGTGATAAGAAAAATTCTAGCAAATTTCAAGTCGTCAACAATAAAGAGTTAGAAAAAAAGCACACGAAGTAAGAAAACTTGAAAGCGGTATGAAAAAATGTCGTTAGAAGAAACCTTAAAGCGATGAATGTTTGGTTTGGTGGTCGAGCTGGTTAATGGGTTGGTTGGCATGGTTAGTTAGCAAAATGCTATGTACATATGTATGTACATATGTGTTATTTTGTCGATGATGTCAGCAAGAAGTCACACAAGCGGCTATTCATATGCTAGTGACAGCGACAGTGACAGCTAACGCAGCTATGCGCCTCACTATGCTCCACCGCACCGCACCGCAACGCATAGCATAGAGTCTGCACCTGGCTCAAGTAAACAGGTATGAATAATTTTTTATGATTGCACACTTATTAACGCGCTAACACACAGCTATAAATACAAGTAATAGTAAGTATATACACGTTAAAGAGCGCTTGAATATGCATAACTACTATAATGCAACTTCTTTTGCTACGGTGCTGTGCTTAGCAGGTGTGTGTGTGTGTGCCCCTATGTGCAATTTGCCAAGCGCATACCAAATGCAGTTGCATGTTTTTGCCACATCTCTTTGGGTCGCATGCAAATTAAAGTCTCAAGCACAAAAGCGCACAGTCGCACACACACACACACACACACACAGAGGTACACTACATAGTTTATAACAAAAAAGAAAAGTGTTACCAACTTGAAAATTGCAGAAAAATAAAACAAACTTTTGACACGCGAAAAGGCCAACTAACTAACGAAACATACACGTTAAACTTGTTAGTAACGGACGCAGGCGCATTAACATAGCAAAGTGCTTACGCCATACACGTAAATAGAAGGCACTTAAATTTAGTAGACTCTCTCTGTCCCGGCGATGTGCGACGTATGGCAAATTTGGTAGAAATGCTGGCTGCTGGGAGTGGCCCAACGAACGAGAAAAGGTTCTGTGTGGCAAATGCTAATTTTTGCAGCGCAATCGTCACGCAGGGTGCATACATAGTATGTAAGTTTATGAGTATGTCAGAGTAGAGAGTGTGCCTGCCAAAAAAAACTGCAGGTTACTAGAAATTCTCGGTCATGACATTTACGTAGCTAACCAAAAGTTGATTGTACAATTTTCTGTTGTGTCACGCGATGCAAGTTGAATATATTTAAAGTAATTTTATCACACTCAAAACTATTTAAAGCTGCATAGCAAGAAATAAGTACACATTAAATTATTTCCAAATATTCAACCGGTGAGGACAAAAGACATTTGTCCTCCGAAAGGTTGGGAAGCAAAGGTGAGAACTATCCCGAGACGAAAAATTTCAGACTGTTAAAAAAGAAAAATCAAGAATTTCGCACAGCTTGGACACTCTTTAAATGAAATTTAACAGTTTTTCGTATGGTATTTATTTAGTCAGCATGTAAAATAACAAACAAGTAGGTTAGGTTGGGTTGGAATGGCTAGAAAGCCAATCCCTACAATTAAGACAAAGCGTAGGTACATTGCGGCGCCATATGCAACTTTTGTTTCGCTACGATGTTGCGGTGCTTACTCAAGATCAAACAATTTCGTCAACGCAGGGAATATTGGCAAATCTTGCATTTATTACAGGGCACTTCTGGCGACTGTCATTCAACTTACCGCAGTCTTTCGGAAGACAAAATTTTTTCGTAAGACAATTATCAGTGCTGGCAACTATCTTCAAAAAGCTCTCTACTGCCTTTGGAAAGATTAATTGAAAGATCTGCTAACGAGGGTTTTTTTTTTAAGTGAAATAAAACTTAAAAATATATGTATACAATTTTGTTTTTAAAACGATAAAAACTGAAAATTAAAAACTATTGATTAAGAAAGAAGAGAACAAAATTAAAAAAGAAAAAAATATATATAGTAAAAAATTTCAAAAATGAAAAGATTAAAAGCATTTTTCCTTTTAAAAAATTAAATATAAAAATAAAACCAAATTTAATTAAAAAAAAATTAAAGATAAAAGGAATTAAATTATAAAAATTAAATAAATGAAATTTAAAAAAGTTTCCTTTTTAAAACAAAATTTAAAAATAAAAAGAAAATTATTAAAACCCCTCTAACCCCTTCAATTAAAAGAAAATTAAATAAATAAAAAATTTAATAGAAAAGAGTATAAAAAAATCACTCCCTGAAAACTCGAGCCCGTATCTTTCGAATGGCATACCAGTGCTTTGCACATTCGGCTATTGCGATTGTAAAGGCAAGCAAAATGATAAAAGTGCTTTCTGGCAAAAGGGCTTTTCACCACGAGTGGTGAATGAGAGGGATTTTTTTAAGGGTTATGTGCTAGAATAACAAAAGTCTTTCGAACTTTCTTGCCATTTGTCTGTATGGCTGCCATCGTCCCCAGGAGTTTGGAGTGGCTAAAATAACCAAGAATCCACGAGTCTACCCCTCTGAGGCAGATGTAGGATCACATTTAGAACTTTAGAACGTGAAGGGGATAGCGCCCTCCCCTCCGCGCTCCATTCCACCCTTTGGAGTTTTGTAAGCGCTTTTGATTTGTTAGGGGTCTAGACTAGCGCTCCATAGAGCGGAATCGAATGAAGAATAGCCGTGTAGATTCTGCATGGGAAAGAGGTAAATACCGCCATTGTGGCCTTATTGAGCGTTAGATTGTGCTTTCTGTTCAGAATTACTCCGAGATCATTAGTAGTAAGTTTAAATTTCATCGCTCAACTATCGAGTTTAGGGGGTGTAATAGCTGGTACTTCGTACAGTGTGGTACAAAGGACTAGCCCAGTTTTAGATGGGTTTACATCAAGCCCTAATTTTTAGTCGCAGTAACCTGGCGCAGTACGAACGGGTTCTATGATATCGCCTAAATTTTGAAGTAACAGCCTAGTTAGTTCACCGCCACTACCCATCGAAGTGGAAAGATAATGGCCTCTTGCGGAGTGCCCTTCCCGAGTCGTATGTCCTCCATTACGAGCTCATCACCCTCCTGGTGAGTAATTGGGGTATGACCCAACCAGAGCTTTAGCCACTCGCAGGACCGTCAGAGCTTAGGTAAATAATCACATACGGAAGGATATTGTTGAAAGTCACTGCTATGACCAGGAATGCCACTAATGCAGTGATTTTTCAATTTTTCAGGCTAAAGGGTGGAGAGCTACCTCTGTGGATCTGCCTTGCTGAAGGATTGTCTGACATATCGAGCTGTACCCGAAAAAACGTAAGCGAAATTATATTTTAAATTGTATTTTTGATGCAGCGATACCCCAAAAAGAAAAAAAATATTACTTGCCTTTTTTGCGATTAGGGCTCGATATGTCCCAAGAAGCCTTTTAGGAGTTTTAAGTATGAGACAGGACTGTATAAAATCCCTAGGTTTAGCACGAAAGGCTATGCCTACTTTCGGCATGTGCAGTACTCTAACTTCTGTCTCGAACACGGGAACATAACTGGGCCTTTAGGAACTAGAGAAAATTGTTTTTAACCAAGGCTTCTTACGTTCAAAAACTGACATGTTTTTCTTGAATCAATAGCTTAGTTTAATCGAATATTAATTTTAGATCCATCTCCCTTCATTACATTTACAAGATTTATTTTACCCATTGTTGCTTTTCTTTTCACTACATTCATATCCCACTTTTCCTCCACAAAATCAAGACAAAATAAAAGAGCAACAAAGTAAGGGAAGGGAAAGAAATTTGCAAGAATTACTGCTGATTATTATCAGGAGAATAATCCAGTTGCAAGTTACACTTTTGCATGCCACACACACGCCCTCCGCCGCCGCCGCCGCCTCCGCTCAACTTGAAATTGATCCGGCGAAATATCGCAGAAAATGATAACATCCCCGAAGGCGTGTGGAGTGTGGCTGCCAAAAACAATAAAACTGACACAATTTGCTTGGCATTTGCGACATACAGAACCTTGACATGGTTGGCCCCATGGCGCAAGCGTCACACCGTTAGTGGTGGCGGCGTTCGACGAGTCGACACACAATAAAGCCAAAGCATAATATCCTCTTCAGCAGCAGTGGCAGTATTTTTTTTAGATTTATTCCCACCCACTTTTGTGTATTGTTATTGTTGTTATCAGCCCACTTCAGCTACAAGTGCGCTGGTTGTGCCAGCGTTCGAGTATCGTAAGCAATAAACGAAATTTGCCGTAAGTTATGCAAAGGAACATACATATACACGCACATACACCATAGAACGAGCGAATGATGAAGTGAAGAAATGGAAAAACATAAAAAAGTAGGTAAGAACACCAAAAGTGGCGCGACGGAAAAAGTAGGTGTCGGAAGGAAGTGGGAGCAAAATGGTAACAATCACGCAATCGAGCTACTGCGCTAGAAACGATAACGTTGCCAATGCCAAGAAATACATATATGTATATGTACATACAGAAATACGAATTAAAAAACAATATCATGCAAGCAACAATGTCAGCTTGCTGCTTACGATGCGCTGGAGATAATTCTTGCGAGCATGCGCTCAAGTGGATGTACTTGGATGTTTGTTGGCAAGTGTGTATAGTTGGCCTGCAGAAAATCTGACTAGCTCAGAACTAGCGTAGATTTAGATCATTTGGCCGACAGTACCAGTTTTAGCTCAATACCCGAGCAATGCTTTCAACTGTCCAGTTTTACACGACGATGCCATTGGCGGTGGCAATTGCCGCCCCAGTGCATTACTTTGCAACTAGTTTTTAACCGGTTCCGTTTTGGACAGTTTTTTTTTATAAGAAAACGTTTTTAAGATTCCTTTTTTTAAATTCATGAAATTTGAAAACTCACAACTGCCTCCACCGCAATTTAAACTCGCGACCAAAGATGCTTGAGTCGAAGGTCTTCTCGCCGAGCTACTTTCGTATTGTACGAATAGTGAGCATTTGCACATTTACACCGCACGCTTCAACTGTCCCGCTCTGCATCCGTTTTGCACTAGTTCAGAGATAGTTCTGGTATGTGTAGTTCAGAACTAGCGCTTTGTCAGACTGTCCCTAAATTTTACTGCAGGGTGGTAGTTTGTATATCCTGCACAAGCATCAGTAAAGTATTTTTCTAAAGCATCATCGAGTGATTGTTTTCTTTTTTTTACTGTTCTACTTTTCTACTAAATCATGAAGTGTTCTTGTGGCAGCGCGCTCCCAGTACTGTTTGCCATTCGCTTGTCGGTCTGTGGCGCTTTCAAGATCATCAGATTACGAAGTTCTCTTGGTTTGCTTGAATGTTCTCCACCACCCATAACCCAGTGGTACATCCATTTTTAGACCGTTGAGGCCATGACAACATCCCCGAAAGCATTCTGTATGCTGCACTATGCTACCCTCCTCCCAAACCAAGGCTATCCAAATCGGGCAAATCTCTTGTCCTACGTGTGGCACAAGATTTGTCAAATTCAAGTTTCCTGACTACAAAATACTGATCTCCGCTTTACAACACAGATACTCCGGAAGAATGAATAGACTTCATCTGCTATCTTTTAAGCCTACTCTAATAGGGAAATTTTGGTTAAGATAGTTCCAGACCTTTGAAAGAAAGTGGGCAAGATAGTGTGACAGATCTTATTTATTCTATTTACCACAAAATGAAGATGGATATTATTTTGCTCGCGCTGCTCTAACAGTCACAATGGCCGAGTGAGCGAATGATTGGCGGATCATTCGAGAGATCCGAAGTTCAAATCTTAAGGTAGTGAATTTTTTTAATTTAATTTTTTTTTCTTTTTGAATTTAATTTTTAGATTCTGTTGTTTTAAAAACAAAAATATAAATTTTTTAATTGAATATAGTTTTCTTTTAATTTTTTAATTAATTAAAAAAATATTTAATTTAATTTAACTAATTTTATGTATATACTTCCTTTTTTTCAATTATTAATTTTAATGTTTTAATTTAATAAGTTCTTTTTTAATTTAAAATAGAAAAAATATTTTTTTACATTTCATTGAAGTTTTAGGATTTTATTTTGCATTCTTTTTTAAGTTGTTTCATTTATTTTATTTTCTTAATTTAATATTCTTTTAACATTTAGACTTTTAAAAACAAAAAGAATATATATATAATTTAATAAAATTTTCTGGAACTTATTTATTTAATTTTTGATAAATTTTTTATTAAATTAATTTTAATTTGTAGTTCTTATAGTTTAAAAAAGAAAAATATTTTTTTTTGTTACATTTAATTCTTATAAATTTATTTATTTACTTTCTTTTTTAAATGTAGTTTTTCTTTATTTTTTTCCTTAAATTCATTCATTTTTTAGTTTTTATTGTTTTAAAAATACTATTGTTTTTTTACCTATTCAATTTTTATAAAACTAATTGCTAAAGGGCAAACAGAATAACACTAAGGCCTCCTCGTTAGCAGATCTTTCCACTAGTTTTTCGACAGGCAGAAGAGAGCTTACAGGAGTTGCCAGAATTGACAATTGTCTTACGAAAGGCTGTGGAGAGTTGAAAAACAGTTGCTAAAAATCCCTTGTAACACTTTTTTCTGTATACATTGGCGTCTCTAAGCTAGATCATTGGGTAGGGAGTTGTGAATATTCTCAGAAGCTTTGACTCAATGTATGCTTTCAATTTCCAGATCACTGAGATGTGTTTAAATTACTGATGGGCACTGCCTTGCCCGCGGGCAAAGCTCTCTTAAGCTTTCTGTACATTTTGTATAGACACGAGCAGGGTAAAAGCTCTCTCTGCCCATCGCTGGTTTAAATCCAATTTAGTAGCTAAATACATAAGTACGGAAGCCGCGATGTGACTGATCAGTGCTAATCTCAAGTACACTCTAAGGGTGATTTGGGTTTCAGAAAGCATATATATATATAACAGGTAATAGGGAGGCAGTTGATGAAGCTTCCGAGTCGGGAAGGACATTGATGGTTTGGATAATTTTTTATTACATTTTCACAGTGCTGGGCAAGCCAGTGTTAGAAATTCTCACAATAATTTTGTCGCTAAGAGCAGCTAATAGGGAAGGGCTGGTCCGAATCGCTACCTTCAGACGCCCTCAGATCTCTGGAGCTAAGTGTCTAATGGCTCAGCAGCTCACTTGAGGTATAGTATTCTCATTTTTGAGTGTGTGTAAAGCTGCTTTTACTATTGTTTTCATGAGCTCCAAGGAAATTTCACTATTCTGAAGGTATTACAGTCTTGTTTTCTCGAAATATGGAGCTCGGAGGATCATAAATTTGCCACACAGATTCCTTGTTGCAAGTTCAGGTTCTTCGAGGTACTGGAAAAATATTCTCAATGATGGCTGTTATTTTCAATTTCGGCTTCGTTTACAGTTTTCTATTGCCGGATAAGTTTGTACAGCAAAAATTTGCAGGTTTATTGCATTATTCCACTTCTGAATTTTCAGAAAGCACATCCACTGGATCAGTATGCATCTGATAGTCTATGAATATTACTAGTAAAAAATAACCTTGAATTTTTTTTTTTGCATTTTTTTTGCATAAGTACGCACTTACCATAAATAATTTCAGTAGGTCATGCATAAGATTTTCGGATATTTCTAGACGTGCTGATGCCTTCCTCAACTGGTTCTTGACTTTTCCTACATAGGAAGTTGAAAGAAATTATTTTCTATTTTCTCTGCTCTTCTTCAACTTCTTATTGTAGCCCAAGTTTTTTTTTTGAAGCCAGCACTGCAAGAAGTCAGCTTGCTCCAGATATTTACATAAAAGCTTTTTAGATGAATCCTTTGTTCTATGATACTTTCATCCTACTTAGACTATTCGGTCACTCAAAGGCGCTGCTTGTTCTCTAAATTGCTGAGAAACCACCGCCGTCCATGAACTTTGCTGCAGCGTTGTTAGAAGTAGCTTATTTTTTAGTTTTCTCCTTGATTATTTGAATGTTTCGTTTGTCGGCGCACTTGTTACCGGTACGTACCAAATTTGTGTGCAATACAAATAGTGAGGGCGGGTGAGTTGCTGTACAAAGTTTCGCTTGATTTGATTTGATGTGCTCAAAGTGGCTCACTTCAGCTACGATTGCTTTTATTGCTGTCATTGTCTTTGTTTTATTTTCTTTATTTTTATTTTTATATTTATTTTTATTTCATTTACTTTTCCTTGTATTTATTCATTTCGTCTGACCCAAATTTGTATTTTCTACTATTTACCTTGATTTGAATCTTTTTAAATCGCTGGGTATTTTGCAAAAATTGACTGTCATCTTGTGCTGTATAACTCTACCTGTAGTCGCCGCCTCTGCGCCGCCGCTTGTCTATTCGTGTACGCTGAAGTAAGTCAAGTTGAATTGTCATTTGATTGCATGGAAATGGGCTCAGAGCGTTCTTATTGCTAAAAGAAATCAACAAGAAAAAAAAACAAAGATTTTTAGGAAATTGCTAAACAATAAACCGAATGCCAAGTCAAAGGCAGAGAAAATGAAGCAGAGAAAGGCTGTAAAACTAAGCGCAAATCAAATCAAATTATACGAGAAATAAAATTAAAATTTGTACGAAAAGGCAATGCGGTCATGCGAACACAATGCGGCAGCATGCCAGCTATACTAACCATATATTCAAATCTATATGCAAGCATATATAGAAAAAAAGCAAACGAATTTCTAGAAAATGCATACATTATCTGCTTTTGCCTGCCGTCTGTCCACACAAATTGTACTTTCATATGCTCTAGCCTTTAGCGACAAGTTTCTAATTTTTCTTTTAGTGATTCGCTTTTGTACGATGGCCATTTAAATTGGGTCAATTTAATGCAGTTACAGCTCCATAGTAGCCACCAAGTCTTTTTTTGTGGCATGCAACAACCACATTGTGCAATGGACACAACAACACACAATAGTCGACATGTGCCAGCACCAATGCCAGCACAAATGTGCAACAATGACAAACCTTTCCAGCAGCTGCCACATTTTGTGACTTTCTCCTCCTCTGCTAGATGACCACCTATGTTGCTGCCGCAACTACTGCTACGACCGCTCTATTTTTCGAAATTTCTATATTTCATCGAGTGGAACCTCATACTTCTCCCTCGCTACTGCTTTGCACCACTGACCAACACAGCTCCTGCGCTGAATTCCAGCGCAATGTTCAATATCCTCTTCGTCAACATATTTTTTTCGTTGCAAGTTTTTCTTAGTTTTTCTTTTTTTTTGTTTCTTATTTTAACTTGGCTATTTGTGCAATGGTATATTGTATTGGCGTTTGTTACCATTTCGCTGCCATTGAACAGCGATAGCAACAAATATGTTCACATGCAACTCTGCAACATTGGATGCCATTATTTATTGTTCGAAGCAGCATTGCGATCTATGCTTGCACAAATGTATGTAGGTACAAACATGCATACTTGTATACCTGTAAATAAAAATAGATGTGTATTAATGAAAGTTGAATTACAAGAATTCATTAAAAAACAAATATAAAATTTGATCTTCTAATCATCCCCTTGGTCCCAAATTTTTGCCTATTATCTTGAGTAGCTCTCCATTTCGTCTATCAATGCCCGATAAAAGCATGTGTATCAGGTGAATAATTCGTTGGGATCCTTTCACTCTTCAAATCGGGCCTAAGGAACAAATTTATGAGTAGAATATGTGCTGATTCATGCATACAAAAAAGTCAGCAGTTTTTATCTTTTTCAGGACGACTATCAAGGGAGAATAAGCAGATCTAAGCATTTAAATTTATTCCCGAAACGAATATATAGCGCATCGTCTTCAAAAGAGACACAACTCAAAATTACACGTTCGTCAGAAAATGCACATCCTAATCATATGAGGAAGGAAGACTCTACCTTTCTACAAATTATAACAAAAATTTGCGCCAGCTTTTGCTAAAATGTAAATAAAAGCTCTATGTACATTTTTAGTGTATAATTTCAAAAATGTTAACTTTTGGGTTGTGTCACCTTTGAAGATCGTGTGCGATATGTATGTGATTTATTAACTCAACTAGCGAACTACTGGTTCAGCAAGAAGAGATGGTCAGGTATCCAGATCTGTAAGATAGCATGTAAGCTTCGGCCTAAGTATGTATAGCAGTAAAGGATCAGCGGATCTGCTAAGCAGGCCGAGTTTATAATTATTTAGGATTGTAGCAACTACCACCGGTCATTGCCAGTTAGGAAAATATGATTCTAGAATACTAAGGATTCCCATAAGGGATGTTAATTTTTTCGATTTTTGCGATCCCGGGATTAGTCCGGGATTTAGATATTTATTATTTTTCAATGACTTAACATGAAAAAATTGCATCAATATGGTTTGAGAAGCTCTCCTACCATATAATAAATAATAAGTAAATGGGTTTGGAACGTACGTTTTTATTTAAAGTGAAAATTATTTCATAAGTAACAAAACGACAGACAGTAATTAAATTTATATGCATTTCATAATACTTTAGTGTGTACATATCTGATAAAGTAATTTAAGGTATGTCGAGAAAAGCTCGATGCAAAAAAAATAAGTCAAAAAATTTATTTTCTGGTTGAAAGAAGTTTATAATTCTAGTGGCAGAAATAAAAGAAGTGCCTTAAGTCGACCAGTTTTGTCTATATTCCTTTTGTTTATCCAAAATTTAAATTTTTTTATAAAAGTCTACTCCATATCACACATAATTAACCGCATATGTATAAATGGACATTTTTCTGACGTCATGATTTTTTTAAAAGTCTTTATCGAGCCCTAGGCGCCAAAATAACGTAACCGACATTTTTTCCAAAATTTTCGTTTTGATGCAGAAATATTCCTAGAGCATCTAGATACATTTCTGCATCAAAACGAAAATTTTGAAAAAAATGTCGCTTACGTTATTTTGGCGGTTAGGGCTCGTTATAATTAAAAAAATTTGGTTAATTCCAGAATTTATTCAAAAAAAAATTCAGTGCAATGTAAAACAAAAGTATGGGTACCAAAGGAAATATTTTTGATTGAAAAATTTCAAGGATATTCAAGGATAAAACTATACCTACCCGTCCCTTACGGACCAAAAAATGTAATGTGTTTTAACTAGGGCTGTGCGATTAATTGATTACTCAAAATTTTAATTAATCATAAAGTAAATAACTCAATTATTCGATTAATTGGAAATTATGATTACTCAAAAGTTCAGTTACTCGAGTAATCAAGATTTTTGATTAACCAAAAACAAAAATATTTGAGTAATTTGCTTTATGATTAATCAACATTTCGAGTAAAATGAGTAATCAACATTTCAACTCTTTACATATGTATAAAGTAGTTAAAGTTCCTTGACACTTTGAAAACAACGTTTCTGTTTTCAAAAATTAAAACGAAAAATTTTTTCATATACAGAATGTAAAAAAGAAAATAAGCTTTTTCCAAAGTAAACTCTTTTAACGAGCAAAATTATTTTTTTGAGTAATCATATTTCAAGTAACTCGATTAATCATCGTTTTGAGTAATCAAAATCTTGATTACTCGAGTAATTGATTAACCGAATAATTGATTAACCAACTTGCCCGAGTAATCGAATAATCGCACAGCCCTAGTTTTAACTCTTCAGAGTCTTCTCTTTCATTTGATACCCATACTGGTTTCTTAAGTATATTGCACTGAAATTTTTAAATCATTTTTTGAATTACTCATATCTTTCAATTTTCAAAGTTCTGTTTAAAAATCCTGACGTCACACAGTGCCGCGACTCCATACAAATGATGGACAAAAATAGAAGGAGTGGTCAGAATTGGCTGAAACTTCACACCTAGAAGTATTATGCCCCTCTAATTTCAAAAATGAAATCGGTTTTTCTGTACCGGTTACTCATTTCGAGAAAACCGAGTTTTTCTTGCATTTTTATATGAAAATAGTCATTGTGGACATGTGTTGATATAAGTGGAAGGAGGCATCAGAATGGGCTGAAACTTTACACCTGAAAGGACTATATCACGGCAATTTAAGAAAAAAAAAACGTTTTTCAGCATCTGTTACCATTTAATTAAAAAATTTTTTTTTTTTACAATTTTATAAAAAGGTAAAATAACTCATAATCATCGTAGACATATGTTTATAAAAACCGAAATAGTATTCAGAACTTGTTGAAACTTTACACCTAAAAGGACTAACCCATGCTTATTTCAAAAATGAAATCGATTTTTCGGTACCGGGTACCCATTAAAAAAAAAAGATTTTTTTTTACATTACTATATGAAAGACAAATAAGGCATAATCATTGCTGATTGTGGTGTTTACGAAAACAGGAAGGAGTCGTCAGAATTTATTGAAACTTTACATCTGAAGTGTCTATATTACTCTAATTTTAAGAAAGTAATCGGTTTTTTTGTAACGGGTACCCATTAAAAAAACACCGAGTTTTTGCACATGATTATTTAAAAATGAAATATGGCATATCATTGTTGCTAAGTGTTCAGAAAAATAGTCTTAATAGTCAAAATTCGTCTAAACTTTACTTCCTAAATGAATACATTATGGTAATTTGAAAAATTAAGTCGGTTTTCCTTACATGTTAACCTTTAGAAAAAAAATTCTTTTGATTTCATTTAAAATAAAGCATAATCACTGTTAAGTAAGTAAGTAATAATAGCTGTTATATGGTAATAACATATAATATGTTAATAAAAACCGAACTAGTTGTTATAATCACTCAGTTTCAGAGTCCTCAGAAGAGGAGGAAGTGATCACTGATTCAAATGATTCCATGCTTTTGTCTGCTTCGTCACTTTCAACAATGTATTTATTAAAGCTGAGATCAGAACCCTTTAAATATTTGTTTCTCTGTTTTATATTTCTTTTAAATGCAACTAATGGATCTGACGATAATATCAAACGAGTCATTAAATCCGTATTGCTTTGTACTCTTCCAGTTTTTCGAGAACGTTAAGCCGATATTTTCTTATGTTTTTGTGTGAACATTCTAAGGCTTCTTCTGATAATGAACCTGATAAAATAGGTGGAAATACAGAATAAGAAAATAAATGAAAACATAGCTTTAAAATCATTACCTATTGGTAAATCAAAGTATTTAATTACATCACGTCCACGTACTAAAACTTTATGCACTGAACTTGGCATGTTATACCAACCATAATTTCTAAGGTATAACTCTCTTGTTTCGTTCAACAAAACACTAAACTCTTGGGTTTTTATTTGTTTTCCACAAGAGAGGACTCTTAGCACCAGAGAAAAATTCATGAAATTTTAAACTCGCGTTGAGCTACATTTTCCACTAATAGTAAAACGTTGAAATTTTTGCACAGGTAATGTAATTAGTTAGGTGAACAAAACTATAAAAAGACTCAATCAAAAAAAAAATATATATAAAAAAAATTGGACCTCCATGATGTGCATACATTTGTACTATCATTTTCGCAAGCTGTTTGCTGCTTAAGCAAAATAGTACTCTTTATGCAGATGAAGAGTAATAGGTATGTTATTTATTTTTATTTGCTTTTTGTTCGCCTTTCGTCTAATCATTGGTTAACATATTATTTGTAAACTGGTGTCATTGCTCTATATATATATATATATGTATATATATATATATATGTAAATCTTCGTATACCTTTGTTTTTGGCTCCCATACCGTGATGCATATTTAAGTATTTTAATTAGCTGATAATTTTTTTCATTTCAAAGCACCCTGTACCTCTTAATTTTTTTTTTTTGGCACTTTTAGCTTTAATTCAATACCTTATTTTTGAAAAGCGAACCAAAAATTTAGATCTTAGGGCATTCAGAAAAAGTATTGTAAATATAGATCAGCTAAAATAATACCAAAAAAAAGGCATTTAGTCACTTTTTCAAAATTGAAAATTTTCAAATATTGGAAAAAGTTGGAAGAGATTTCGATTGTTTCTGTTAGTAGAAGGTCCAAACTACCATAACCAAAAAAAAAATTTCACGAACTTTCAAGATGTTTTTTTTTTTTTGTCTCCAAAGTTTACCAATTTTCGGATTTTGGTATGTTTAATCATATATTTATTTATTAATAAAAAAAAAATATTTGTATAAATTTTTTTTCCATGAACCATACATTTCTTGGTTTGTCGCATATATCTTTATCAAAGTGCAAAAGTTGATCTTGCTAGGAATAAAAATGTATTTTTAACAAATTTTTAACTGCGACCACTTTTATGTGCGAATCGCCGAAATGAAATGGTATGTAGAAAATAGGTGTACTTTGAGGGGGTGTGTGAGGCTGAAAGTTGTTTTTATCACAAAATAACTTATGAACTTCTCTTAGTTGGAGATTTAGCTGTAACTTGACATCAAAACATCTAAGTTTCAAGACAGTAGATTTTTGTATTTTTGTCCACCTTCGCGGCACTGTGCGTCAGAGAGAAAAATTAAGAACGCAATTTTACTATATTTGGCCCTTGGTGTGGCGAATATATTGATTTTTTTGTGAGCAAAATTGCCTGCCGCAAGGTATTATATGTGACACGTAAAGTTAAAAGGGACCTACGGTCAGAAAGAATCGGTTTTCACTTTTTCATCTCATAGTAAACGGGCCGCTCTTTCTAATGCAATAAACCGCAGCTTTCTAGCTGCATTAGTTTGTTCACAATTTCACTTCAAAGTTTGGTACTTTCACAAAAGAAAAAATTAAAAAATCAAATCTGACAAACTATTCTGAAATTAATCAAATTCGCTTGAAACTCGGTACTCGGTGGTTTTCGGGGTCGCTGATTACGAAATTCTGAAAAGAAAATTCGAACAATTTGTAAATAACTCTTCAGCCATATCGGATTCGCCATTTTGAATTTTGGAAACTAACATCGGATTCGTAATCAGCGACCCCGAAAACCCCGAGTAACGAGTTTCAATCCATTAAAACGTTCAGAAGCATCAAAATCAACTTGGTAAACTTCAAAGGCGTTTTTCTCGAATTCTTTTTTTCTGAGCGTAGGTCCCTTTTAACTTTACGTGTCACATATGTATATTGAGCTACACATTTATCAAAAAAAAAAGTTAAATATTAAATAAACAATAGAAATATAGCCAAAACTGGTCAACATAAAGCGCTTCTATTATTGCCACCAGTGTAAATTACAAATCCCGAAAATCCTGGGATTCTAGGAAAATAATCCCGGGATTTTCGGTACTTAAAAAATACCGGGATCCCGGGATTAACATTCTTAATTCCCATGCAATAGAATACCCACAGCTGCTGCTTTAATGGCAGCAAGGAAGCAGTATTTCTTTTCCAGTACAAAAGTTAAGGTCCTTCGGGAAGTATATTCATAGCCAAATAGCTAACGAATTTATCTAGTGTCACTATGTATAAGCGACATGCAAAATTTCATATATTAAAAAGTCGACATGCTGCAGACTTTGACAAAAAATTCTCCTTCTCACAACACCGTAGCACCCTGAACCAAATTTTTTCTTATAAAAACTTCAAAGATGAAATTTCCAGCATACAACAAGTTAAAACCTTGAAATACTTTCATCACTTCGCTTTTCAACATATTGTGAACAAACTGCTGCATAGCATCAAACAATTTTTTGCCTTTATGCTTCTTCTTCTTCAACCATTTCATTTGCTTTGGCCATTGTTAGCATTCGTTGCAGTTGAATAGTTTCAACATGAAAGGATGTCAACTTTCACAACTAAGAATAGCACAGCTGTGCCCTGTAAGCAAGGACCAAAAGCAAAGTAGTGAAAGAATATGTGCATGTTTGCTTGATATTACTTAACATTTTAGCTTATTGTTGGACAAATTCTTTTAGAAAGTTATGGCATGCAATTAGAGAAGAGTAAGGTGTTGTACGAGTATGTGCATGTGACTTTTTCTTTTTATATATTTTGTATAAAATATGCACGCTTGAGTGTGAAAACTCTACATTAACTTTTGGTAATATTTTGTTTTAATTGGACATAAATTGCTGGAAATTTCAATAACTGTAAAACATTTTTTTCGGTCATTTAAAAATTGGATTAAACTTTTAGCGCAAAAAGTTTTTTTTTTAGAAACTTGACATGCATTTTTTGGTAATTTGAAAGTGAACATAAATTGTTGACTATTTAAAAACTAGCCATAAATATTTTTTTTTTCCTTTATACTGGGCATATTTCACATATTGGTATTCCGAAATCTGGACATATTTTTTAGAATCTTAAAACTAGACATAGTTTTTTATTAGCAAAAAAATGGATATGAATATTTGCTGAACTATAAACTATGCATAAATTTTTCTTAAATTTCCAGTTTTTAGTTTGATAAGAATTTTGTTCCAGTTTTAGTTGACCAAAAATTATACCGAATTTTAAAATTTACAAAAACTTGTTTTTAGTTTTTAAAATTTTAAATATTTATTTCCAGTTTTTACTTGATCATAAATTATGTTCAGTTTTGGAGTTACCAAAAATGTATGTCTTATTTTAAAATTACCAAAAGTTATAAGCATTTTTTAAATTACTAAAAATTACTTAAAATTAAAGTCAAGCTTTAAAATACCAAAATTTTAATCAAGGCTTTAAATTGGTAAAAAAAATTTATCCAGTCTTGATTGAACAAATATTATGCCCAATTTTAAATTTATCACAAATTTAGTTTCAGTTTTCAAAATAGTAAAAATGTATGTCTAGCATTTAGCACACCAAAACATATGTACACTTTTTGAGTTACCAAACATTTATGCCTAATTTTTAATGAAAAAAAATTATGTACAATTTTTAAATGACTAAAATAAAAATTTGTGCCAAGCACTAAGATGGTCAAAAATGTATGTCTAGATTTTAGTAAACCATAAATTATGTCCACTTTTAAAGTTTTATAAACTATATGTCTAGCCTTTAAATGACCAGTATTAAGATTTCTAAAATTTATGTGCAGCTTTTGTGATAACGAAAAAATTATGTCCAGTTTTCAAGTTACCAAAAATTATTGTCTAGTTTTTAAATGGCCGAAGTCTTTTGACAAGTTAGAAATTAGCGAAATTTTTAAGATATCAAACAAATTTTTATATTCAAATCACCAAAATTTGTTTCCAGTTTTTTAAATAAAAACCTTTTTGTTATTTTTGAAATTTTGCTTTGTATGCCTAGTATAAAAATTAGTAAAAATTTATGTTTACATTTTGATAACCAAAAATTATGTCCAGTTTTCAAGTTACCAGAAATGAAGGCCTAGTTTTTAAATCACTAAAATTTTTTTAAAGTTCGAAAATACTGAAATTTTTGATACTACAAAGAAATTATGTTCAAATCATTAAAAATTTATGTCGTTTTTTAAATTACCAAATTTTTTTTAATGTTGATGTTGTTGTTGTTGTTGTGACCTGACACTATGCCATACCAGTATGAAAAATATCTTGGTAAACTTTGCAAAGTTTATTTTAATAACAGCCGCCTAATGGATTTTATATGCAATCAATATTCGTTTCTAATTTATCATTAATTAATAAATGATTCGTGTAAAAATAATAAAACGAAAATAAATTACCTTTATCCGTGCCTAAGGGCTAATTATAAAAAAAAAAACAAAGCTGACCCATTAACCTTATAATCATGTAAATACAGAAGCTGACGCTGTGCACGTATTTATACAAAAATGTAATCAAATCTTTTAAGGTCAACTAGTGCTTAATAGAATTTTAAGAAGGCAGCAAGAATTTGTGTACACAAAGCTCTTCGGTCTCACGAGCATAACAAAGCGCGTCCATTTGCAATTTATTTATATTTTTTTCTTGTGTGCTATAAACCGACAGCAGCAGAGATTTTCTAAATAAAATAAAGAAATAAAATCAAATATTCATAAACAATTATTTTAAAATCAATTTTTGATTTGCACAAATTTACATACTTAAATACATTAGCGGTGGTGAAATCAATCAGCATTACACGCTGGCAAATTGCGCGTAGCGTGAATCGAGTAGCTGTGGGTAGGTAGCGCTGGACATAAAACGGAGACTTGCATGAGTTGCTTGTAAGCTTCATCTGTGCATACACTTGTTGGTTTGAGTATGCAAAGTCAAAAAAAATTGCTAGATAAATAAAATACAAATAAAATAGTAGGTACCGTTGTATTGCTTATAAACCTCAACTGCGTCAAAGCGACTGCCTATTTTTTTGGGGCTTAGACAAAATACAACAAACAGATAATAGCGCTCGTAAAGCAAATAATGCTGCGAAAGCAAAAAACTAAGTCGAAAGCATATAAATTTTTACAACTTAATATTTTCATTTTTATACATGCACGCAGCCATAATTTTTATCCCATACATACATATTTCCACTAAGGGCCTACAAAGTTGGCTATGATGATGATGATGTTGTCTAAAGTGAAGCGGCATTTGATGGCAGCACAATAAATGTATAACAAAATAGCAGCTTGCTAACAATAATCACAATGCAATCAGCATAACAATACAAATATTTTGTTTTTATTTTTATTTTATTTTTCTTACATTCGTAAAATGTAATTTGGCTTCTACCGGCAATGGCGCTTGCAATGCAGACGCAGTTGGCGGTCTTGTAATGAAGAATGATATAAAATAAAATGAGAGAAAAGCTGCTGCCAGAAAATCAGTGAAACAATAAACAGCAGCAGCAATAACAAACAAAAAGTACATAAATACATACATACATATTTATGTATATACATCCATGTGCCATGTGCTAGCAACACAACAAACGAGTCGTACTCGTAATAGTTATAAAATCGTGTTATAGAAAAACAGCAACATAAAATACTCGTACATAAAATAATTTTTATTTGAGCTAAGATGTATTTTATAAAACAATTTAAAAAGCCTCAAGTAGATAGAATGAGATAAATTCTTAAGAATAATAGCTGCCTAAGATGAGAATAATAAAAATGCAAGAATATTTTAAGCTTCCGAAGATTATTTATTTAGTTATGTGGGGAAGGCGAACTCTCAAAGGTTCTTAAGCCTGCTGACTTTTAAGAAATTTCAAAGATGAGATACGAATAGATTTCACACAATAATTTCACAAGGCGCTCGTGATGCGGTTTTCGAAAAAGCTAATTCGAAGTTCGATTAACCGAAGTATAGAGAAGCGAATTTAAGTCAAATTGTCTTCAAAAAAAGAAAATACCTCAACCGGACATGAATGCAGGAAAAAGGTAGCACAAAGAACAATAAATAAAGCAGACCAAGTTAGGCCCCAACTAGTGGAAGTAGCCAACCATGCCTATCATAACGATAGTAGCCTCGAGACGACAAACAAACTTTGTGTGGATGAATAGTGGTTAGGCGGTGACTGCGACACCTTTCTGTCTTTTACTTTACCCTAAACTGGGAATGAAGGGGGAGAACTGTCTCCTGCTTCTCATTGTTTTTGCAACTTCTGCAGCGTCAATAGTAGGGCACTCCGAGCCGTTCTGCGTGTTTACCTATAAGGCAGTGGCCTGCTAGAGCACCAATTGTGTGAGACATAACCTCCCTATTTAAAGAATATAAACTGCGAGAGCTTTTTTGATCCTACCTAGGCCAAGTTTGTCTAGAAATTTTACAGGTCTTTGTTTACATCCATTAGATTTCAATAAAGTATAGCTCTTGCCAATAAGTGCTACCTAGAGCTCTTTGAGTCATTGAGTACATACAGAGCTTTCTTTAGACAAAAAAAAATCGCATTCTTAAACCTCTCTACATGGCATGGACAAAAGCTGAAGCCTGTCTACATACACTTGTTGCTAATAAAACTGTGCGACAACCGAAACCAGCCCAGATTTGGTTAACATTTTCTGAAAGTATATCTATCCAGTTAGCTCGTATATTTATTATATGGCTTACTAAAGTCTTCATGTCCCAGGCTAAGTAGTTTTCAAAGAAAAGTGGGCAAAATTGTGGCATAGATTTGTTTATTAAATTTTTTTAGAGACTTTTACGTTGGCGATATTAAGTTTTTACCTGAAAAGACTCCCAGTAAAATTTTCCGAAGAATAATTTTGTAGAACATATCAATCCTTTCACGAGCTTCCAATTGCGTCTTATTAGAGGTTTCTTGAAGTAAGGGTCAAAACTGCTCTTTCACGCGGGAGCTAATGGGTTAAAATGTTCTACAAAAATATTGCCCATGAAATTTTACTATACATATCTTAACCTTTAATTCCACTCAGACATTTATTTTACCAATTTTTTCCACTTTTTTAAAAACTACTTAGACCGGGAGATGAACAAAAGTAGGCCATAAAATAAAAATACATGCTACTAACTTTTGCAAATCCATCCATATTTTATTACTGGATACTTCCTTTTGCTTCCATTTGTGGGCTTCATTCAGCTTGAAATTTGACTAGTGAATCTAAAAAATTCTCTGTGAATTTATTCGCTGGGTGTGTTATCCTCGGGGTCAAATTTGGTTTGAAGACAAACCGGTTTCACTGCTGTGCCATCAAAAGTGCAATATTTTTGTTTCTTAAAGCAACCTGTGCAAATTTCGCCGAAGTAGCTAGAATAATCAACTAGGACCCTACATTAACAGTCAGCTAGCAAAAGGGGCTGCGCCATTTGGGGTTTTTAAGGATCACAGTAAATTAAGTATTTTTGAAAATCATTTTAATAATTTTCATGTATTTCCACTCACAGAGTTATTCTTCAGATAGAAAACAAAAACTACGAATTTTAACTTAAAAGAGCCTCAAAGACAGGCATATATTCCTACACTCTCCTGACACCAAAACAAACCGCAACTATGCAGTAATATTAAAAAATCTTGACCACAAACCTCAAATTACATTTTTTTTCACCCAACACAACTACCAAGCTGCCAAAGCTTTTTGTTTGTGGCGAGGCCTGTATATAAATGAAAATCACAACTTGTCAATCTCAGTTGTAAAAATGCCAGATTGAAAGGTTTACACTCATATGTACATATTTACTACGAGTTCATAAACACATATCTACATACAAAATGCACACATTCCACAGTTGGGCCATAAATTCCACGCATGCCAAATGCTTGCAAACAACGGACCCAAAGGCCCGACAAAGGAGCAGAAGCCTAGTATACATATACCTGTGTGCAATGAAACAAAGCGGGTAGGTAGGGGGTAGTGCGCCAAACAGTAGGCTACCTTTGTGCGAGAAAAAATTTTCCTCTTTTTTTTTTTTTGTTTAGTGTTTTTTCAACAACAACGTTTTCAAGTTAAAGTAAATTGTTTGTAGTTATTGTTAGTGTTGTATTTTATGGGCATTGTGCCGAAGCAATTGTTTGTAAGGCTACATGTAAATACATATGTACATATACATATGTACTCACTTACATATATGTACTATTACAAAAGAAATCGCACATTTATGCAACTGAGTAAACATTCAAATGTGTATATATGTGCATGGTAGGTTGATCTGAATAGACGCATGACTCTATGCGATTTTGTAAGAACGGGTGAAAACTAGGGATGTTAATTTTTCAGCTTTTTACGATCCCGGGATTTTCGGGATGTCATTAGCACTAATCCCCGCATTTAGATATTCATTACTTTTCAATAACTTAAATCGAAAAAATTGCTTCTTTATTGTTTGAGAAGCTTTCTAACCATAAAATAAATAATAAATAAATAACTACTCTTTTATATAAGTGGCGTTTTTATTTTTTCTCTCTGATGTCAGGGTTTATTTTAAAGGACTTTGTAATTTCAAAGATATGATTAATTCCAAAAATTACTTAAAAAATCCAATGCAATGTAGAATAAAAAAAATGTGTACCAAATGCAAGAGGAAATTTATTTAGAATTAAAAAAAAATTAAAATTTTTTAGATTCACAAGGGCGAATAGGTAATTTTTTAAGCTGATAAATTTAGAAGGACAAAATTCGGGGTTATCGAGTGTATGTAAGTCCTTAACATATAATTTTTTCAAAAACAAATATTGCGAAATCTCAAAGCTGAAATTTTAAAAGGACATTTTCAATACTTACTAGTCTTTCTGCACCAAAAACTTGAATCTGTTTGAATTCTACAGGATTTCCTCTTTAATTTCTCTAAGCACATTTCTTTGAATTTTTTAAATCATTTTCGAATCACTGACATCAGAGTGAAAAGCTAAAAACACAATTTTACTATATTTGGCCCATGGTTTCGCGAATATATTGGCATTTGTGTTCAAAATTGACTTTTTTATATGTATAGTTAGCTAGACACTTATAAAAAAATATTAATTATTAAATAAAAAAGCCAATACTGGTCAAGAAAATGAGTTTCTATTATCGCCATCAGCGCAAATTACAAATCCCGAAAATACCGGGATTATTTGCTAAGAATCCCCAGATTATTGGGAGCTCAAAAAAAGACCGGGATCCTGGGATTAACATTCTTAGTGAAAACCCGAACAAGTTCCAAAGAATTTTTTCAAAAGCGGAGAGAAAATTTTTCTTATGGAAAAAAGCTATTTTAGTGCTTTTTGTTACTTTTCCAACTGGACTTAAATTGGTGAATTTGGACTAGTCCCATTATGACTACATTTTTCATAAATAGTATATTAACAAATAATGAAATATTTTAGAGAGATTTCTATTTGGTTATGTTGCAAAACGAACTAGTACCTCACTGGTTCATAATAGTAACTGACTAGTCCAAAATTGGTATTTTCGCCTGCGTGGTAGCGCTTCACTTCAAAGTACTAGAACTAGAGCACTGGGAGCTGCCTGTTTTCATTGCAAATAAAAGCGGTGACGCTGAGAAACGTGAGCAGCGTGTGCTTTACATGCTTCAATACATACATACATTTGTACTAGGGTGATTGATTCGGTTCTTCCCAAACGGTTTCCACCGTTTTTTTTGGGTATCTATAGGCGGTGTTTTCGAAATCTTAATTTTTCGAAACCGTTTTTTTTTTATTCCATACAAATCTTAACCCTCAACAAAAATGTTGAGTCTTTTGAAGTTTTCAAGCCTTTTCCAGTTTAAGAGAAACCTCAAAATGGAGAGATCTACACTTTTACTCCTGCTACGAAGAAGTGCACCCGGAGGTTTGCCTCTTTTTGATGTTGCTGGGACCAGAAATTGAATCATCGATCTCAAGTGTAGCAGTAGGCACATCAAAGCACTCGTCTAACCTATGGCGGCAATACGCAATAAAGTATCTATTAAAAAAAAAAGTTAATATAAGACCGAACGTGAATTTTCACTGTTATTTATTTGTTCGAATTTTGATCTAAAAAAAACTTTGAACTTATTTTACTTTGAACTTTTCTAATAAAAGCTATCTTTACTGTTAATAGTTTTATTGTAATTTTTGGTTATGATTTTGGTCATACCAACATAAGCCTTTTCACTGTATGATAACTATGTAAAAAAAAACCGGTTATCCGGTTCAAGTACTCTCAATTACAAAGAATTAAAAATCAATGGCCGAAGTGATTACTAAAAACAACGGGTGAGGAGTCGGTTATTATTTGCCTTCTGCATTTGTTTCAAAGTAATTTGTTTCCAACCAAGTATTTTCAATTGGTGGCTGTTTAGACTGCTTGCTGTATTCCGACCGGGTAGGTAAAAGCACATTTTTTTTTTGTATATTTGACAAACGTTTATACTTTTCTATCTGTTTTTTTTTTATAACCCTTTTGGGTGTGTACCTGTTTTGTGAACGCTTCTGGTCTGTCATTTGGCTTTGGCGTGCTGGGCGCTTGGGCGTTGTTGGGTCCAATCGTAATTTGCCGTTTGGCATTGCCAGCCGCAAGGTGCGTTCCAATAACAATAAAACCGCACACATACACACAAATGCACATACATACATATGTATAACATTTTTACGGCACTTTTTTTTAATACACTTTATTTGTTTAATGCATGCATACTCAATCGGTCGTCATAAAATGACATGCAAATGTGGCAAATAAAAAAAAAATTCACTAAAAAAATATATTAAAAAACATTGGTAGATACGTAATAAAACTGCAGTGAAATATGTATGTGGAGCAATGCACTGTGTGGCGTCGCACAGCAGCTGTGCTCTGGTCAGCTTTGTGCACCTTTGCGGTACCACAGCTAGCCATCTTGCTGCCATCAACAAAAAGTCATCAATGCGCTGGGCTACAGATTTTTTGCACATATCCACAACATACAAATACATTCGTATACAAATGTCTATTTGATGGCATTTGTTAGGTCGGTTGCCAACTTTCCATAATGAATTCCGCAAAAGTTTAACCTACATTTTTATTACATCGGTCAGCATTATTTTTATTATTGTTTTGTGTGTTTTTTCCTACTGCGGTTGACTTTTTCCCCCTACATGTTTTGCTACAGTGTGGCGTGGTTGATATGGCAACAGCTATGGTTTGACCGTAATGTATAGCGAATAGCGACAATAGCCATATTGACACAATTCTTTGTGTGCTTTTTTTATTGAATTGAATCATTTGGGTAGGTGGTTTTATCATTAGGGAATTAGAATATTGTTTTAAAAATAAAAATAAAATAAAGCTATTTGGGTTAGAAGGTTCGAAAATGGCTATACTGATTCTAGGAACCAAGCGGTTGAATGCAGCAGACTTCGAGTAGAAGAATGCAAGCATTTTAACACTTTAACAGTTGTAAAACAAACTGCTGCTTGGCCTCAGTTTCGACAGAATTTATCACAGTCTATTCCAGTAGCCGAGCTGCAGTCTGTATCTCCACAGTGTAAGAGTTAAAGCTTAAACAGACGGCAGCGTTGATTTGGACTAACTCGGACTTAATCCGGATCAACTGCAGTTAATTCCCGAGTTGATACGGATCAATGCTGCCGTCTGTTTATGCTTTTAGTTGTTTACATATAGTAATTAAAAATAATGTTTTACCAATGGTCCAATTTCGAACTTCGAAGGCCTATAGCTCAATTTTGGAGGCTAACTTCGAAAAACGGAGAAATTACTATTTTAATTATGACTCAACCTCTTAAAAAAAATTTGTTTGGTCCAATACCCAACCGAGTGCAGAAACAAAGAATTAAGCCGCCCTGTGAACACACGTCAGTGCGATTTTCCTGCAACATCGTTAGCACTTACAAAATTGCGCAATTATTGACCGTATCTGCGTCTGCATAATTGCGCAATGATTGATAAATTTCGTTATTTTTCTAAAAAATGATATTTGTATCTTATAATTATAACACACTGATGACAAATGCCTTTCAGTTCTTCGAATTCAGTTTGAATATTCTCGCAGGTTTAGAAAATAACTAAAATACCAAAATTTTGAATTTTATGAAACTATTAAATTTCTTGAGATTTCTTATTTTTAGAATAATTTGCAAAATTTCAAAAATTATTGACATCTGGGAGATTCCAGAGATTTTGGTAAAGTGAGAGTATTTTGAAATGTATGTACAAATTTTTATATTTTCTAAAATTGTGAGAATTTTATTTATTCTGAAATCCATCCTAAAATGCAAAGATGTGAAACATTACAAATAGAGGAAAAAATCTTTTGTTCATGGTACTTGTGTACAAAGCCTTGAAAATTCTTAGGATTCTAAAATATAATAACATTTTTGAAAAATTCCAAAAATTTTCCACTTTTTTGAACATTTATTTTGTGCTTTGTCTACTTCAGTGCATACTATTTTGATATGTTATTCACAATATATGTTGGAAAAATCCAAAGGTTGGCAGTTGGAAGGTTCGCAATCCACTAAGCTCGCTTTATCTGTCCCAACATTTTCCGCCGTGGCTCAGAGCACGATAGGTTTCCTTGCCCTCTCCGGCTTTCGAAAGGTGATAATACCAGGCTTTTCTAGCTCACACCATTCTCAAATTCCGGTACGACCAATGAACCTGCAGCAACCTCAGATGCAATCAGTAACGGTTACGACTGCCAAGCGACAAACCTTTTGCTCAAAGGGCGCACCCAGAGTGCAGAAGATTGTAGAAAAACCCCCCTGTGTGCCAAAGAACGTAATGCTTTCGAAGAAGGAGGCTGACAAACGGTTAAGCCGCTTAGAATCGAGTAATAGATCTCAAAGTCCCTGGCGACCGACGGCGCATTTTGACCTCTACTAAGAGCGCAAGAGCGGAAAGGATGAAAGGAGTTCGGTGCAGAAAAACTGCCAAACGTTGCCAGAATAGGAAAAAGGACGCCAAGCGCCCAATTTATCCATCCAAGGCACATCAGATGCCTACAAATTAACCTGGCTCTCGCAAAAGCGATCTCGAACGTTTTGAACAGGGGGTTCAATTAAGACCTCTTGCACGTAACATGCCTCCATGAGTTCTGGATTTTTCATCAGGCTATTAAAGACCTCAATTCATCTATAATACCACATACAGCGGGACCAGAGCGGCTATTGTAATAAGAAGTAACACAAAACTCAGGGATAACCTAAATTTGTCCATCAAATTAGATTTCCTAAATTAAGTAAATACTAGTGTACCCGAATGGCGTTAAAACGCCAAAATTGAATTTAACTTTTCAAACAGGTGAAACCCTATCCAAAAACCTTAAAAAACATTCCTATTGATTCATCTGAACCATTTCTGAGTGATGAGAGGTCTGCATGGTGTCGGTTTTCATTTCATCAAATTTCAAATCTCCCCGTACCGCTAAAAAGGTTCTAACTTCTAAAAATAAAACCTTATTGCACGTCTATGTCGAATCCAAGTTCTTTAATGTGACTTCTCATTTTGTAAATTCGAAATTACGGTGCAGATGTGATGACCTTCGCAAAAATAGATGGCAACCCTAGTTAAAAATATTATCAGTTCCAAATTTTCTTAAAACTCTTTCGATCGACACTAATATATCGATATTTCTCTTATGTAGGTTGTGTAAAAGCAAAACAAATGCCAATTGTGAAACAGGTGGCAACCCCTTTAAAAGTATTTTCAAACTAAAATCTTTTTTTTTTGTCTGGCATTGTTGTACATATTTCAATTAACTTATGAACTAAGCTGAATTTGAATTTTTAAGCACATGGCAACTCTCCTAAATACAGTTCAGAAATAAATTATTTTCAAACCCATTTAGATTGATACCCATCTTTTGAAAATCCATTTAACTTACTAAATAATTTTTTCAACAGGTGGCACCCTAAAAAATTCTGACAACCTAAAAAATTTCAAAAGTTCAACGTAAAGATTTCTTAACACTCGTTCATTTGATACCCATATTTTAAAATTTCATGTTACTTATGTATAATTAAACTAAATACGACTTTCAGAACAGGCGGGAATCCTCTTAAAAATTATTTTCGAACTTAAATTTCCTTAAGTATTTTTCGTCTCACGTTGTTATAAACACTTAAAGTAACTGATGAATTAAGTTGAAATTTATTTTTTTAAACAAATGGCAACCCTCCTAAATATAGTTCTGAAATAAAGGATTTTAAACCCCTTTCCGTTGATAACCATCGTTTAGTAATTTATTTAATTTATTAAATAATTTCAATTTAAGCTTTTAAACTGGAGCAACGCTCAAACCCATAAAAAATATTCTAAATTGTCCAACTTGAAACTCTTTCATTTGTCATCCATTTTTAATATTTCATATAACTTGGGTATAAAATAATTTAATTCGACTTCTCAAATAGGTGGCAACCCTCTTCAAAATATTTCCAAAGTACTATCTTCTTAAACCTCTTTTGTCTGACACCCATATATTGATAGCTCATTAACTTACGAAATTCCTTTAATTAAAATTTAATTTAATTTTCTATACATGTGGCAACCCTCCTTCCTACACGTAGTTAAGATATAAAGCCTTTTCGGTTGATACTCATGTTGCAACAGTTGATTTAGTTTTTAAAGAATTTGAGCTAAATTTCCTACCAGGTGGCAACTCTTTTCGAAAAAGTAAAACCTTATTGAACATCCACACCCTAAGCCCTTTAATTTGACACCTCACTTTTGAAAATCAAAGGAATGTTGCGTATCTGAGGGCACTGATTATTAAATAACTGGAGTTTAATTATTTAACAGCTGGCAACTCCATTCGAAAAAGTCAAACCTTATTGCACATCTACAGCCCAAGCCCTTTAGTTTTGAAAATCGAACAAACGGTGCAGATCTGATGACCTGGACAAAAAATCCCTTCGCGTATTATATATATAGATTTCACTCAGCAAGAACTGAGCGCAAAATAGTCATTGTCATGTACTATGTTGCTTATGTACAAAAAGTTGAAAAATCTGTTTTGCTGAAAAATTTTATTTACTAGATACACTCAGTTCATGTGGGAGTTTTGCACCACATAATTCATACAATGTTGGCTCCAGATGCACACAAGTATTGCAACTCAATTATGAGTTTGGTGCCTATTTTGCAACCTAAGCGGCAATAAAGTTTTACGCAGTCGAAATTTCTTCCTCAATTAAAATGTTCACTGCTTTTTTACTGTTATAAATATGTATGTAATATTTTCCGGCCAAAAGTGTGTGGCGTCGCTATGGCTGTGAGTCGCAAAAACTCTCATTCCGGCTGTTAGACAAACGAAATTGTCACCACATGCAACACACATTTCGTTGCCCCGGCAATGTGGCAATGCCATATTTTGCAACGAATGAATATTGCGTATGTAATTGTGGTAAATGTGGCAACGATAAACATATTTACTTACTAAATACATATGTATGTATGTATGTAGTTATGTACGTATGTTTGCATGAGCAGCGATTACAGCATAAGGGGGGGGGGGGGGGTGCATTTTAATAAAGCAAATAAAACGTAGAAGATATATTGCGCTAAAGTAGGTAAAATTAAAACAGCAATAAACTGTGAAAATGTATTGGCAAAAAGAACAACAAAAAAGGCAAGAAAACCATTGCCAACTGACAATGAGCGAGCGAAAAAGTAGCACAAGCGACACTTGTAATGACAATGCTGGGGCAAAGGCACATTTACTGATATACGTTTTTATCATGTACATTAGGATGGTCCTTTTTTTTCAGCCACCGCCAAAGTTTACGTATACTAAAAAATAACGAGAACCTATTTTTTTTTTTTTTGTTTTTAAATCGGTTAATATTTATTCGTGCCGAGGGGACTTTGAAGTTTTCCATATAATTTGTATGTGAGGCATTCTTTTTCATATCGGACATCAAATTTAGTGTCACACTTGCTATTGGCTTCAAATTTTTTTATGGGTTCTCTACGTAAAATAGGCTAACACGTATACGAGGAATTATTATTCTTTTCTTCGGAGATATCGTCTGCCACAGTTGGGATTTTTTCGTGATACTGAGAAATCATGTACTTCTTGAAATCGTTATATATCGGGTTGTACTCTTCGTAAAGACTTCTTTCTTAACGTCGTTTAAAAGCTAAAGAAACAGGCTTAATACATTATAATCCCTGATTAATCTTTTATAAAAACCATGTTTTAAAAATATGGCCGTTTTCAAGAACTATTTTTAAAATATCTTTTTATTTTGTGAGAATCAACAGTTTTTTGTAAATTGTTTTCGAAAACTTATGATGAGATATCGAGCCCTAACCGCAAAAATGACGTAAGCGACATTTTTTTCAACATTTGCTCTACGAATATTCTTCATCAAGAAAAAACTTTAGAAAAAATTTCTCTTAAGCTATTTTGGCGGTTAGGGCTCGATAAACTTAGCAAGGTTGTCAAAAATCGTGTTTTCGCAAAAATCTAGATTTTATTGTGGATTGTAATAGAATATCTATCCACAAATAATATTTTTATGGCAAATTTTTCATATCGGACACCAAATTTCATGTATAGAACCCACAAAAAAAATTTGAAGTTAATCGGCGACATGACATCATTTTTTAGGTAATCCATCCGACTTCAAAAAGAATGCCTCGTGTATGGAGAAATTTATTTTTTTCCTATAATTTCTACAGAATCATTTAATTATTTCTGTAGTAAAATATTGTTATTCGATCAAAAAAAATGTATTTTTAACGCCGGCACCATGGTTAAATATTAACCGATTTCAAACAAAAAAAAAACTGGACTCCTTATTTTCGAAATTCTTCAGATCTGAGGGTTCCGGCAAGAAAATTCTAAAAAATTGATTTTCCTATGTAATTTTGGACCACCCTAATGTGGAAGTGTATCGTACAGTGTGCTTCACTGCTTTTGTGGTGCATTTAAAATGTATGTGTGTGTGCGTGTGGGTTAGCAGCATAGAATTTTATGCATATTAAAGTGATAATTAAAATTTCGCAATTTCGCACATTTTCTATGAACAAAAGCACACACACGTACTTAAATACTACATACATATATACATATATAAAGGATAGTGGGTGTAAAGGTATAGATTTTTCCCTATACATACATATTTGTTTTGTGAACACTTAACATTTTTTTTTTTGTTACTGAAAACCAGCCTGCCACCAGTCGGCGGTAACAGCGTATCTACGGTGGCAAGCGATGTGGCAATATTCGGCATGTTGCTAATTTATTATGCAAATGCATTTATTTGCAATGCATTATGCGTCAACGAACGCAGGGAGAGCGAAAAAAAAAACATGCTTACTTATGTCCATGTGCATATGCATGTGTGTGTGCGCGTTTGTGTACGCATACCTGCTCAATCGTTACTACACTCTAATGAAATTAGTAATAATTCTGCAATTATTTGCGTACGTGTGTTGCATGCAGGCATGTGGCACACACATATGTACGTATATATGTATGTATATGTGTACTTACATTTGTAGTGAAGTGGGAACTTAGCGCTGCTAGGAGCAGCGATGCAATCAGCTGCAATTGCAGCAACAAACAATACTAGCAAAATGTGCAGTAATAACAACAACGAAAATTGTGTCACATGCACCGGCAAAAAACCCTCCCATCCCCATTCACAAATTGCTCTTAACACAATTGCTTATTGGCTCTGCATTCGAGTGTCCTCTCGTCTCTTTTCCACTCCCTTACCCTAACATTTTTGCTTTCATTTACGGTTGCGCACATTATTTATGTGTTTGTTTGCTTTGCCGGCAAATTTTTGTTTGTTTATGTAATTAAAATTTGTTGTTGTTGTTGTTGTTGCATGCATGCAGGGGCGCTTGCTTTGCTGCTGTTTAATGAAATTATGCTGTTTGCAGTATTTTTGTTTGTACTTAATTTTCTCTCACACGATCGCTGGAATTCAATATATGTATTTATAATAATTTTACACGAAATTATGCCAACAAAAATAATATATTTTATTAAAAAATTAAATAAATTATTTAAATGATATAGTTTCGCTTTGGAGCATTTTTTTAAAAAAGGACTACACTCTCCTTCTGAATAGTAGCAACTACCGCCTGTAATACTTTGTAGCAGTCCGGAAGCCTAAACTTAGTACTGATGGTAAGCACTCGATCAATTCGTGAAGAAGTTCACTGCTGCCTCTCTCCAGAAGATCCACCCGGTTCTCCTCCCTTGAGGGAAAGTGGGCCGAGAATAAGCTTCTAGTAGCCATTTCGGTGGCGCTGTACTCCGTGCGATCAGCAATGATATCAAAGCCCCCTAGAACTCCAGAGTATGCAGTCCTTAAGTTGGTCAACCAATCGCTTTCCCTGAGTCTATTAGCTGTTCGCGTGGCGGAAATTTTGCCTGCAACGTCGATAGTCACTATGTTTAGCATTGCGTTAAGTGCTAAGTCCGCAGTGCCTCAATAATACTACTTAAAGCAGCCCGATGCCTGTGCTCTAGCTGCTTAGAAAGTGTAGCATCTTAAAGTCGGTTTCACCAGACTAGGGCTCCATAAAGATCAAGGCCACAAGTACTTCACCTTCTCCTATAGCTGCAAATGCTGACCTCCAATAGAGCGAAGACAAGTTTTGTCTTACTGGTATCGACGGCGAGACCACGTTTGGTCGCCCAGTTATTAACCATGTTCATATACCGTTGGGTCTGTTTATACATATTCATACATATAAATATATTCAATTGGCGTTATTCATAAAAAATAAAGTAGGTTTAAAGAGCTTTATAAATTGACGTTTTCATACATTTTTGAATTTATAAGCCTTTTATAAAGCTACTATATTTTTTATGAATAAGGCCAAATATATATACCTTAACCATAAGTGATACATCGTTTGCGTAGGCAATTACTTGACAGCCGTGTTTCTCAAGCATCTGTATTATATCGTTCTCTACCAAGACCCAGATCAAGGGTGACGGGACGCCTGCTCTCTGTTGTCTTCCCAACCTCCCTATTTGTACGATGTCTCACCGAATTTGGAAGCCATTCCTGCCATTGGTGTTATCTGGACGGCCATCTTCCCTCCCACCCATAGTTGACTATGGTCGAAATCGTTCTCGCTCCCAACTTTAAGCCGTGAATGCTTCACCTAAAAGGTTTAATGTGGATTCATGTGTTTGTATGATTCCGGTATGTAGTTCTGCTAGTACGGCGATAAGAGCTCCAAAATCGGTTCCATATCGAGCAAGTGTCGTTGGAAAAAGGCAAGCAATCTGAAGAAAAGTCAAATGTCATCTGAGTGGGGCACATCTGGAAAATGCAGGGCAGGGTCGCACCCGGGAAAATTAATTTTCTTCTAAATAATTTTAATTGCAACCTTGAAAAAATATTTTCTATTCACGTTACCTTATAGAGCCAACCTACCGAAAATTCCTGCAAAAATAGACAAAAACGTCATTAGTATACACAAGATAATTCGTTGACAGCAAGAGATACGAAAATCATAGGTTTCATACAAATTTTTATGAAATCAATAAAGAAGGCTGTACCAACCCAAAGTTGCGAAAGTAACTAGTGCTAGAAATTAGTCACCATAACCTGAATCCATCGTTATACTTATATAGATGCCGGCTGATTATATGGCTCCAAAAATTGTCTGAAAAATTGTTGCTGTAACGCTGGCTTAGTATCAATTTATGTAGACATTGGAGTTTCGGTCAAGCGCGCGCCTTAAAAGCGGCCAAAAAGTATTTTCTGTCAGCGAAAAAATTAAGCCTTTCTTTGTTTTTATAGAACTTTCTTTCTACTACAATAGTTTTTTCCATTGTCATCTTTCTCTTCTATTTAGTGTTTGTCACAGAAATTTGTTTGATTTAGTGAAAGCGACTACTGCACTTAGGTTGCACATTAGCGCTAACCTTACTTGGCACTATCTTCCTATCTTCCATTTTCTTTTGTGTTGTTACTAACGTTTTAGTTGCACTTCCATGAAATGATATTTCATCTTCGTTGCGCTTAAGTGCCACCCTGACAAATGCGATATTCTGCGGTTGCTGCTCTTGTTGCACGCATCATCGTCTTATGAGTATTCGTAGTATAGTTTTTTGTTTTTGTCGAAAGCCCAAATATTTAAGTGCCAAAGAAAGATGCCTGACAACAAATAAATGTCTGCACGTTCGTATATTCTTTAGTTCGAGTTAGCATTTTTTTTTTGTTTTTCTTCTTCTTTTACTTCGCTGCATTTTTCACAGCTGCGCATCATTCTTTTTTTTAGTTTTGAGAAAATTTCCTAGCTGCTTAAATTTTTGTGTTCTTCACTTAATATTTGTGTTTGTGGTTAAATTTTTAGTTGTCAGCTTAAAGCGCAAACACATGTCAAAACATTGATGGTCTCAGCACCCCAGTGAGTGTTTTTGTTTGCTTTGTTTGTGATTTGTGGGGACCGCACGTAAAAGCACGCATGCACATATGTATTTATGCATGTGCCTCAGCCTCCCCAGATCTGTGAACACTAATAAGAATAGATTTGTATGTAGGTATATTTGTGCTCATTCATCCATGTCCGCTTATGTGTTTTAAGACCATTTTGACATGACTGGCAATATCGTATTTCATATTTTGAGAAAGTTTAAATGTCAAGCAGCTCACCTGGGACAACTTGATGGGTGGATTAGTGATGCCTAAATCAGAAGGTGGGAAAAAACCAATGGAAAATTAATTGATATTAGAGTAGTTTTTTTGGAAAGTTTTTCGGTATATAAAAAACAGTCATATACTTTTTTGCGTATAAACTTTATTTGTTTTCAATCAGTTGACCATAATTGGATACTCGTATTTAAAGGTAGATAAAAGCTTGGTATGAGCATTTTTTACAGGTCAAAATGAGAAAAATACACTAAATGGGAGGCTTCTACGGTAAATATCTCTTCTCATTTTGACCTCGAAATGACCTCACGCTTTTTATTCAGAATTTTAGGAAAATTTTTGGTTGATTCTTGAATTTCTTTTGCTCCCTATAACACTAATTTTCTTTTCTTCCATACGAAGGAAGTCCAAATTTTTTTTAAATGGATAAAAATGCACAAAACTGTCATCGATAAAAATTTAAAAAAATCACAAACGATATTTTGTAGCCACTTAAAACTAGGACATTATTATACTTGAACTTCGTACCCAACAATTTTTCAAAATTCAGAATGACAAAGTTAAATTTTGGAAAACTTTTTTTTTTTACTTTTTGTACAAAGTTTCCAGCTTTTATTTATATGATAGAACTAAGTATATTTTTATAAAAAATAAACAAAGTTAAATAAAAAAATAATAATTAGCAGTAAAAACGTGTCAATATGTGGGAGTCGCATAGTTATGTTAAGCACTTTCTATTTAAAAAGTGTACCGTCCGTTCCGGGCACCTTATATCTAACTGCTTTAATTTGCACGTTATTAAATTAGAATTAAACTGCTGCCCCAAAAATTTTCTACAAACTTGGAATAAATAATGTGAAATAATGAAGATTTTTTTTGTATTTGTACAAAGTTTTCAACTTTTATTTATATGGGTTTCGTTATAAAATGAAGTATATTTTAATAAAAAATAATAATTAAAATCAAAAAATAAAAAAATAAATAGTCAAAACTTATCCCTATGTGGGTGTCGTATAGTTATGATAAGCACTATATATTTTATAGGTACCACCGTCGAACCCATACGTACCAGGCATCATATAACTGCTTCAATTTGAGTAGATTTTCATTAATTCTAAATTATTAATCTACTCTCTTGCTTCTGACTCATCTACTCCTATTTCGAATTGCATTCCCTTTCTTTTCACATTCAAGCATGTAAATGATCTATGATGCATTTTAAGCTGCCAGCGGGCTACGAATAGTTTAGTTAAAGAGTTTTTTATTACGAAGAGGCGTTCGGCTAGATAAAATTATGCAGTGAAAGTGCTTAGTTTAGTTTTTCGATTTTTTTGTTTGTCACTCTTTTCTTAGCGCTAGTTGTGGCTGTCGCTTCTCTGTTTTTTTTTTGATGTGCCATATTTCTGTTTTATGCTTTCCGTTGTCATATTTAGTGCTTTACTTGAGTGGAAATGACACTGAGTTGAAAAACTTAGACAGCCGGTCAGCCGCCCGTGGAGACGCCTAACTGCTGCACGCACACTTTCCTAGCAGTTAACAGCTCACTTGGCTTTGACCGATCGCTTGCAGCGAGGCATGTCCATGTCAGCTGTCGTATGCGTCATGCAATACTTTGTATATTGTTTTACTTTGTTATTATTTATACTAATATTATTTATTTGCTCTTAACTTTTTTGTTTGTTTATTTAGTTTTTGGATTTCGTTTCGTG
>NW_023458559.1:41129412-41245549 GCF_013731165.1 Rhagoletis pomonella | reverse complement strand
ATTAATGATTTAATTTTTGACGCGAATATTAAACCAAAAAAAAAAAACAATGAACAAAAACCACAAATAAGAGTACAAGAGCAGAAACCAACAGCTAAAACAAAAAACAAAAATTGTAATAATTATTAAAATTATGCAGACCACCAGCAAATGCGAAGTTGGTATGAAAAATTGTGGAAAGTTGTCTTCTTGTTGCTTTTATGTGGCAACCGTCATGCTTGTGTTGTGATGAATGAAGCTTTGTTGGGAGAACACAAAATAAACATACAAAAAACTAACAACAATAAAAATATTAGCCACAAAACGACCGCCTAAAAAAAATTTAACTGAGTGGCAGAAAAATTGTCAAGATAACCACAAAAATACGAAAAAAATAAAAAATGGAAAACATTAAAATTTTAGTTTTAACTAAAAACTGCGCTTAATTATCTGCAATTTGCAGCGGTCCCTGTTGTTACGGCTGCTGCTGTTGTGGCTGCTTCCTTGACAGTGTCGTCTTTTTTGTGTGAGAGTGTGACACTATCTACCATGTATGTATGTAGTCAGCTCCACAGGCCTTTGTTGCCAAAAGCAACATTCAGCTCCGCTTTCGACTGTGGGAAATGACAAAGTTTTTTGTGAATGAATGTGACGATATTTCATTGACTTTTTTTTAGTTGTTTTTCCCCCTTTTTTTAAGTAGAAATGAGAAAAATTTTTAGTTAGTTACACTAGCTGCGAGAATGTGAGAGAACTTTATCCAACTAGTTAGTGAACCGACTGAAAATTCGCTATCCAAAGATCTGGTTAAGTTAAGCGTCTAGCTAGGTTTCAAAAACTGAGGTTACCTACTCTGTTGCAATGCATGCTCTGCTAAAACAAATCCCTATTTATATAATTTAAGTTACTCTTTTCATTGGTGGAGCAGTAACGTCTTAAGGTTAGTAGTAGAAAAAATTCTGTGTATTTAAAACAAAGCTTTACAAGCGGCTAATTTCGATTTCTGAAAGCTGGGTAGCTGGGTAGCAGATTTCGAGATAATTCCCTAAACTGCTCTTACAGTGCAGGCTTGATGTGATGTATTTGTATTTGCAGTAACGAAAGATGTGATTTGTTCAATTTGAAGCTCTTTACCACCTTACATTCCAAGGTTTTCGCCTAGACTTCACTGGGCTGTATGAAATCCCACTTGTCCAGAAACATAGCACATGTTGACAATAGAGTGCATCTAGCATGCAACTAGCTGCCTGTGATATCGAAATGAATCTGATGCGATCGAGTTAGAAATCTATCACTCCGCCCAGTGTTTCATATGAGAGAGGAAGGATCCACTTGGACCCAGCGACCCAGTGTACGGTGATTAGCTCGAGCCGAAATGAACTCGAAGCTTCTTAGAACTTCGATTTGCCATAATTTGAAGTGACCTTAAAGCAGAGCCTTGTAAATTCAACAACCCTGCAATTGTCCTAAATATCCAAGCTTTTTTGTCTGGCCTCGGGTAATGTTCCAGCAGTTAGCAATACATTCTTATGTGTCAGTGCATACCTATTCGTAAAAAAAAAAAAATAAAAATAAAAAAATTGCTCAGAACAGCTGCTTACCTTCGCGCAAGCATTCATAAGTATTAACAAACGAATAAACACTTGTTAAAAAGATGTCCCCGGCATTGTAATCGTTCTGAACTTTTTTGTGTTTTATGAAGAACAAATAGGTATAGATATGTATGAATGCGTCTTTAATTTAAGTGGATATCCAACTAGGGTGTGGCTTATTATAAAAAGAAAGAAAGCGTTAACCAACTCATTGAATGAAAAATTAAACTCTGCACATATGTAAGTCCAAGGTTTTTTTTTAATTTAGAAATTTTACGCAGACATGAATTTCGAGCTTACGCTACATACATGTTCAGTAAAAAAAGTTGTCATTAAATAATATATTTAATCAAAAATATTTTTTTTTTATGTAACTCGAAATTCATGTCTGCGTAAAATTTCCAAATTAAAAAAAAATTTTTTGGGACTTATGTGCAGTTATAATTTTTGTGTATGTTTCAATTGAAATTTATTTGTAGTGGAAATTTGTGTTCCCATAAATTTTGCTGTTAAAACTTTTTCTCCTTGAATTTATCATTTTTTCTTCGAATACTGTTGTTTGTTAATTTTCAGTATGCTTTTGTTATTGAATCCTTGATACATCAAATAAGTCAGGGTAGAAACTTAAAAAAAAAAACCCATGGCCTAGAAAACTTATTACAGAGGGTTTCCGGCAGTGCTATAAAATGTACATATATAGTGCATATCTACATATATATATATATATAGTCATATCTTCGACATTACTTAATATAAAGTTAAGACATAAATTTAATTGAGTCATTTAACTTTTTAAATGAGCTACCGCTTTTTGGTGTTCACACACAGTCGGCTGCTCGATTAGTTACAATGATGGATACTAACGTATCTTTATTTGGTTGGAAAGTACATTCGGTAAAAACACACCATTTTAGGTACTCCAGTGCTTATTTTTATTCACATTTCAACGCATTTTTTGGTATGGGTAACTTGTGTAATAGCTTACCTCCTGTGTGAAGGGGCATACAAACCATCAACATATAAGGAAAGTGATTCACCTTTTCGAAAACATAGTTTTGTTTCGAACTGCTCGAAGAGATTATTTTCATAGCCAAATTTGTTTATTGTGAGTTCAGAAGTTGATATGGCTTCGAAGGGAAAGGTTATCCTCCTTTTTTCTTTAATATATGGATATAAAAATACATATTTACTTTTCAGGTACAGTTATCTACTTTTAGGTGAAGTTTTTCCGCAAACTAGGCATAATTTGAAAATTCAATTTTCTATCTCCGATGGAATATCAGCTGTAATAGAGGAACATAAAAAACAGCTGATTGCTATTTGTTCCATAAACATACCTCAAAGTCAAAATTAAACATTCCCAGCCTGTCCGAATATTCTTTTAAATAACAGCCAGTAATTAAATGCGAAAGTTAGCATTTGATATGCGTGGTCAACCCAACCCCCTGCTTCATATACTGTAGCTTGTAAAAAAAAATTCAATACCCATGTGCTACAATTTCAAAATGAGACTTTCTTTTCTTACCAAAAAAAAAAGGGTCCGAAACAAACGTTGTTAGTGAATAGATTTTCTGTCGAAATCTGCAATAAAACCAATGTTTTAACTTTAGTTCTAAGATACCCCGCCCGTTTCTAGGGGTTTGTCAACTTAAGCAAACATTTTGACTGGATTGGAATTCTACCGGAATCCGTAATAAAATTTATACCTAGGCAAAAAATACATTTCTTGAGAAATAAAATATTGTAAATGTTTATTGTAACCCGAAAAAACACTCGGAGGCTTGCCATTGCCTGCCGAGGGACGACCGCTTTGGGAGAACAATATAAAACAAAGTGCCCACCCTAATGTTTCGCATGCTTACCTATATATCTACATATACGCACATTTATTTGCATTTATTTCGCCATAAATTCACAATATTCACTTAGCCTACATTCCAGGCGCTCGTTTTAATGTCAATTGTAGTACATTTATAAAAATGTGAGAAAATATGTATTTTCTATACCAGCAAACGTACAGACACAAGTGATAAAATTTTTTTTTAATTTTCTGTTTTAACTTGGCTACACATAGCATGAAATTGAAGGCCACATATTTTATCGTAGCGGTGGCATATGTATCAACCGATATAATGCATCTTTCCGGCTGTCTGTCTGTCTGTCTATACTGTGAAGTTGTCTGTTAGCTTTTGTTAACTGCAGACGTACTTTTATATCTCCTCGTTTCGCTGTCTAGATAAATGAATAGTTTTCATTTGAACGACTGTTTGTTTTTTGTAAATATTTAAATAATTGCTCAAGAACTGATGCAAATGTGTATCTACATTCATATGGGTGGGAATTTGTCTGCACTCGCACTAACTTTTATGTTTATTTCATTTTCAATGCCATCATTTTTATGATGCTTATGCGATTTTAATGCGCTGCTAAGGAAGGCGAATTGTTCGAGTTGTTTTCGGTTTTTTTTTTTGGACTCATTTACAATGAACTCGATTTTGCCGTTCTGTAAGAAGCTTTCTATGATGATTATGGGCCGTCATATGGCCAACAAGCAACCTGATGTCGGCTCTGTTCAAAAAAGGGATATCTTCCCTAGCGAAAGGATAACCAAAAAGTCTAGCCTGTCTCTCCCCAGTACTTACTGCGTTCTGCGTTTACCAACGATTCTATTTTAAACTTCGAGAAGGACCAGCTGAGTCCACAAGTACGGACGGCCTCACAAGTACGGACGATGAGCCTTCCCTTGCCAATTCATCGGCGGCTTTGTTCCCCACGATCCCGCGATATCCTGGGTAATACCGTGTTCCTTGTTAACAAGCCTTGGCGAGCCTGGAGGTGATCCTCCTATTGTAGAGGGCCTGTATGGCCACCTGGCTATCTGAAAATAAACTAGAAACGCGCCTATTAAACCCTTCTCAAGATTCAGTGCGGCACAAATTGATATTGCTAGTTCCTCGGCCCGAAAAGCCATGGAACAAGTACCCATTGCGATGGAAAGTTTGGTGCCAGGTTCAAGGGCACCCGCTCCTGCTCTGCCGTCCATCTCTGATCCGTCTATGTACCAGTTTACATATCTGGGATCTAGTTCTGGCAAACCATTTGACCAGACATCTCGGTCTGGAATTTTGACTTGAAAATTCCTTCCAAAGAATACCGCATACCGTCGGAAAACTCACAGATTCTTAGACCTGGTATTTTGCTCAAAATACCTTTATGTTGTCTTGTTTTTAAAAGTACCTTCAGAATTTTGCATTTTCAAATTTCTCGAAGCTGCTGCTGCTTGAACAAAAATATGTGGAGTTGGGTGCAGCCTAGGAGCTACTCTAAGGCCGTGGTTGCACACGTTCTGAATGCTCCTGCCACCAACAGTAGAGCCATCCTTTGGAGTTTGTTCAGACGTGAGACGGCAGTTTTTTGCACCGTTTGTGGCCACCAGACCCCATGTTCGACCGAAAAGTCTTCGCCAGGCCCACATGGCTCGGGTGGCTTTGCTAAGATGCCACCTTTGCAAATTCCAACTTAGTCTCTTATCCAGGGTAACCCCGCAATATTTGACTTCGTAAGAGTATTCATGCACTGTTTTGGCTTTTATATTACTGCGAACTGCCTTTTGCGGGCTTATTCGAAGACCGTCATTGGTACACTAGTTTAATACCACGCGCAGAGCTGCGCTCATGACGTTTAATATAGTGCTGCCGAGTTTTCCTTTCACAAAAATTACTAGGTCATCCGCCAACCAACAGCATCGTAGCCACTTTCCTGCAGTTTGGTTAAGAGGTCATCCACGACGAGAGACAAAAGTAGAGGAGAAAGAAAACCCCCTCCGTGGGCACCATTTTAGGGCTTTGATGTTCTCGCAGTTGTTGCCAAGGGACGGTGTGATATCACTGTCATTTTCCTGTCACTGTCAATTTCGCTTTATTCAGTGGCGGATCCAGCGGGGGGGTTTTGGGTGTCGAACTACGTGTCAGTCAGTGGCGGACGCACGGGCTGTGTTTTAATATGGTGCATATGTATGTATAATATGGCGTCTATGTATTAAAACACCCCTCGTGGGTCCGCCACTGACTGACACGTAGTTTAACTCCCAAAACCCCCCCGCTGGATCCGCCCCTGGCTTTATTCCATTGTGACCTTGAACCCATACGAGAATGATACTTTCGAGAGATGAAAGGGACTTGTGTTCCGCCTGCCTAAGGGTAAAAATTAGGTCTTCGTGATAGATTCTGCTCAGGATTAACATTTCTTCCTAATGGCACTCATACCCTAGCTCAGCAGCCATAGATGCCTGCTCCCATAACCACGGAAACATTGAAACGATTTGTTTACGAGTGCAGTTTATTAATGTGGAGAAGCTTTCCCAAATTGAAGGCTCTCCATGCTGCTTTGTTGCCCAGTTATATTCAAAATTTCTTCCTATAACTCGCTATATATCATATCTGGGAATTGGGTCTAGCGGGCGCTGGGGTCGTAATTTTCTCATCAAAGCCACAAGTGAATTAGTTAAGGAGCCTTTGTCTTCAAGAATCGAAGGAACACTGTACATCCGACCTCGACTGGTATTGTGCATTGTCCGTGGCCTATCCTGCCGCATATTCGTGCTGCAGTTAAGGCTAAGTGAGTATCTGCCAACCTTCGCTATAAAAACTACTTACGCCCTCTTCCACTTGAACTTATGATAGAGAAAGACTTTTCTTAATGCTACGCATCGATTGTGCAGCAGAAGCGCTTTTCCATGCTGTAGCAACTGAGACCGGATTTCATCCACCTCAGATTTGAACTTATCGAAATAACTGTTGGAACAATCGCCGGGTAAGAAGGTTTTTCAGGTCAGACTCCAATCCAACGGAGATGGTCTGATCTCTTTTGTTTCCAACTCGAGTTCTAGGGCGGAGAGTTCAGTAAAGTGTGTGCGAGCAGATCGAGCGCTCTTTGCTTCCTGTGTAGGCTCCACTTCACAGTTTAAGGAGTAACTTGGTTTCTATCAACCCTCTTTGGCGAAGCTTTGTGAAGCTTTGTGGCCGCATGGCTTGAAGAAGTTCCTTCACAGAAGGTTATAAAACTATCTCTTTTAGCTTTGCTGTTGTTTTCCTGTATTTGGTTAAGCTAACTGAGTTTTTAGCCTTTTCAAACAGCTTACGCCCCTTCTTCCTCCACCAAATGGTTTTGGCCCAACCGTCTATTGATTTTTTTATTGAATCCCGAAATTTGTATTACATCTGCGGTTCTACCATTAAAAATTTCCATCTGATCTTGAAGAGTGTTATCGTATCAACAAGAGATAAAGCTCACTTCAAGACCCATAGTTTTATTAGCCAGCCCTCATACATACATATCACCCAGTCATGCGCCAAGCCAATTTTTTTCTCAGACTTTTGTGCGTCCATTGTTAAACAAATACATTTTTGGCAAATGAAACGCTTGAAGATAAAAAAAAAGAAAGTCAAAACTTTGCTTGCTAGATTTATAATTTTTATTTTTATCCTACAAATCCCCAACAATTTGGCGCTTACTTTTGCGGTTGCAAAGAAAAACAAAGCCGAGGCATAAAAATTTGTTGCCAACTTTTTTATTTTTGTTTCTTTTTTACTTTTTTTGTTTTTTCCTCGTTTCATTTTCGTATGTAACAATTTTTCTGTCTACTCTCGGCCTATTAAATTTATTTTCATCTTTTTTGAGTTTTATTATTTGTAATAGTACCAACCATTACCGCTGGCTGCAGCAGCAACAACATGCAACATATATACACTTGCAACTTGCAACAGTAAGCTGCAGTTTGTCCACAAAATAAAAATCTTAAATTAATGGGAGAGAAGGTTACAAATGTAGCCAGGCGGAAAGCAGCGTTGTTGATGGAAATTCATATGAAAACCTCAAAAGTGTGCGCATTAAAATTTTGAGGTTTCGGTCTTCACGTCTCGCTTGGCTTGCCAAGTGATAGTTGAGGATGCTGTTGTTGTTGCTGGTACGTTGCAACAATACTTTAAAAGTTGATATAACTCACGTTCGTGTATGCAGCTGGCTGCTGGCAATACACATGCATACACATGGATACATATTTACGGGCGCTTGGGCTTTCAGCCGCATCGCTGTGGCTGCATTGTTTGTTGAGCCGCAGCATTATCCGCCACACGGATATAACGCGGCGCGCGTGTTAAACACCATATACATATGTATATGTATGTATGTATGTATGTAAGTAAACAAAGTAAAGTTTCATACAAGTGCATCTGCTTGGGAACGCATCCCTGTATGCGCGCTCTTGTTTTTCCATTGTTTTAAGCGCACGAGAGTATGTATTTACAAGTGTGCAAAGTATTACAACTTTTATGACAGAAGATTTTTTTTCATGACGTTTTTTGTTGCGGCTAATTGTTGTTGCTGGCAAATTTTTTTTGCTATGCTTTTAAATTCTTTTGTTTTCTCGTTGTATGTATTCACGCATTTTGACTCGTTTAACTTATTTAACTTAGTCGAGTACACTTTTTGTTACGGTTTTGACTTGATTTACACTTTTTTGAATTGTATTTAGTTTTTTTCGCTCTTGTTTTTCGGAGTTGCTGATGTTGACGAAAAAAATAAATAAAAATTTAGTGAAATTTTTTTCCACTTCGTATTTCTTTTCCGTTCTTTTTACAAGAGCAAAATGAGTTCTATATTAAGTAGAATTGTCTGGCAGAGTTACTTTTGTAAACAAAGAATTTAAGTTCAATTTCTTTTCCGGTAAACTATTTTGGAGCACCGCAACCCGAAAAGAAAAATTAATGTATGTTTACATATACGGTGGTAATTTTAGGCATTGTTTTTTTTGGTAAAAAATTTTTTATTTTTTTTTTTATTTAATCTAAATCAAAATTTCAAACTTTGTAGAACGTATATAAAAACTCGGCAAACTTTGACAAATTCTCGACAATATTTTAAACTTTTCAATCTGATTTTTTAGAATTTTTCTGAGTATTCAGTTTTGTAGTCCATTATAATGAAATGCAAGTTTGAAGTTGCCAAGCCAAGGAATTATTTTTTCTATTAAGAATTTTGCTTTATAAAAAGCCAAAAAAATGCGTTGCAAATCGACCAAAATGAGATAAAAATCTATAAAATAAAAATAGAAAATGGTTTGAAAAGAGAAAAAGAAAATAATACATAGAAACAGTTTCTCGTAGCACATACCCTGAATTTTGCAAAACAAACCAATTTTGCATTGCCTACAATTGTTGCTATTTTGACTCGCTTAATTTTTTGTATATCCCACTTTTGTGTGGGACACCTGTGACAGTGCTCTTAAATCAAGTGACTGTCGAGTGGCGTTCCAGTTACTAAGTGGTCATGCTACCTGTGTACATATTTATAAGCATTCATATGTATGTATGCTGTGTTGTATATATGTATATGAACAGTATATGAACTTCTCTGAGCTACGTGCATGAGAAAATCACTAAAAATTTACAATCACTTGTTTTTTGCATAGTTCTAATGTGATCGCTTTGCGGCTATAAAAAAGACACAAAAAATTGCTGTGACTGATATTTTTTTTTTTATTTTTTATAGTCTAAATGGAGCTGTAACAAATAATGGTTGCTCTTGTTGTTTACTGAGATGGCATTATTTAGTTTCTGATATTTGTAACTTGTAAAAATGGAACCACATTTTTTAAAACCTAAATCAGCATAATTTTTTTTCTTTACTTGAATAGATAGCCTAATGAGTATTGCTTAAAACTAGGCATTCATATGTTCAGCAGGCCTAGGCTAGAATAGTTTCGCTCGTTCATATGGCCGCCCAGTAAGTTATGACCCAGCACGGCAGTCATCTGCTTAAGAGTTTTTTGGTAGATAACTTAACAAGTCCCTCCATTTCTGTATTCAAAGGAGATTCCCAGAGAGATGCGGTAGATCCTGATGGGTGGCCTGATAGCAGCATCCAACACATCGCCAATCACCAAAAAAACGACAAAATATAATAGGATGCAACCTTGTCGAACCTTGCTGTGAACTTCGAAGGTCTTCGATTGCTTTTTGGAGTAGACGATACCAAGCGCCGTCGAATGTAGTTTTAACAAAAACGACGATTTTTTCGGTCACTACTCTACGGCGCAGGGCTGAAAGCCCTTTCGAAATAGAAAAAACATCAAATGCAGAGCAGCTATGAACTCGGCTCAATGCTCGATGATGATTCTCACTGTGTTTATATGGTGTGATGTATAGGAGCAGCTCGCGAGAAACCCGACTGGGAGTAAGCGAGAGTTTAAGATACTCCTTTCAGCTCTTCAAGTTTACCGTTGCAATGGCCTTTTCTCCGCAGGAAAATCTCAGATACTACGCCAGTTATCACAATCCCTCAGGTCAGTATTTTTCGCGATTTTGATAATAATGCTACCAGTCCTCTAAATATTCTGGGAAGCAACAGGGCAAAAGTCGGAACGACGACAGTTAAAAAGTGGTTCAGAATTTTAACAGCTTGGCGCAGCTCTCTACCCTTGGCCAGCACGGCCATATCTGCTGCCAACGGTTCCTGCACCTACTGCCACCACCGGAATAATTCCTGGTCGTCCACCTATACCAACACTCGTTACGATTACCTATGAGAGTCATTGATTCATCCGCTGTGAGGTCGCTCCACACTCTTCTCCTCTCATTCGGTAAGGCAAACTGACATCCCGCTTGCAAATCAATGACTGTATTCTATGTTAATACATTGGAGTACAGTTTTTCCTTTGCTGAGAACTAGGGCCTCCGCTCGGCTCCGACCAAACCCAGCTCATAAAATAATATACCCGAAGAAGTGTTATTGGGTGTGATTTTGACAATGCGAACTAACATTCTTCAACAGGCGACAAAATATGAACCATATTACTGCAATTGCTATTCCTTGGCTCAAGAGCAGAGCCAGACACTAAAATAAAAACTTGTAATATCCTTGATGGATTGGAGATCACATAACGAGTATGACCGGCTCACCAGTGTTGAGGTGAATGCACCACAGCTTACAGAATCTATGCCTCCAGCCTTCATGGATGGGATAAGAACAGCGGCGCGCCTGCTCTAAAATTAAAGTTTTAAAGTGTAACCTCGTCATGTACAACATTTTGGTTGTCGAACACCATCATACGCGAAAGCATAACTGGATGTGAAGTGAAAGCTTATTATACATAGCATAATCGCAAACTTAGGGGTTTTCTCACTACCTTGAACACAAAATTCGTTTTCACAAGTGAAAGCCCATATTTACTCAACGCCAAGAAAATCTATGACGGATGTCCCGCAGGTTATTCCCTACATTTTCTTCCTTTACTACATTTCCCACATCTTAGATCCATTAAAGCCCACATATAGCCATCAAACGACCACTAATGCGAATTTACATGTCTGTAGATAAAACACAAAATTTGCCTCGCAATGAAAGCTCATGCGTTTTGAGATTAATTACACTGTAGCAGAGGCAGTAGCATAGCAGCAGCCCCAAAATTAAGGTCGTAAACAGAAAAGCAACAAAAACAATATATACCAATATCTACATATAGACGACCGACTGACTATACATCAAACGTCCAACTCAAAGCTATTTTGCATTTTCTATGCACAACTTCATTAAGCAAAAATTAGACAATTTTAGCTTTTGGCCTTACCGCTACTCTTAGCAATTTTGAGGTAAAAGCGTAAGCGCCATGCTTTTAGTTACTAACACGCACATAAATACATTAGGGGTATTCACGATCCGGTGCATACTGTCTAGCATGGTGCATAGATAGCATGATTGGCTAATTTTGTTGTTGTTTCAACACATGAAACAACAACAACAATCATGCTATTTATGCTATCTATGCACTATGCTAGACCATATGCATTGGATCGAGAATACCCCGATTCTTTACATATGTATGCATATACGAGTTTGCAGCCCACATGAGTTTCCTTTGCTTAGCTTTAGCCTTGGTAAGTAAGCTTTTTGCCACTTATCTGCGTAAATTGTCTGCTATGCAAATTCTCTTTTACCGTATACAAATTACACAAGGGTATGGGCTTGATGTACTACTTACACCTACATACATACATATGCGTTGGCAAGCTTCCTTAAAACCAACTTAATGTGCAAAGTCGTCTTGAGTGCATGAAGATATCGACAGGGATGTGAGAGGGATGGCTAGTGAGGCTATGTATATTTTTTTGTTTATGTGACTTGATAAGTGAGCGTCTGTTGTGCACGTGTACCTATTACATAAACAACCATTAGCCAAGTGTTTGCTGTAAGTGATTGAGCTACAGAGGTCGCAAATGAAAAGCTAAGGAACGCGCTTGCCACACTTGATTTACAGTCAAAATTTACTACATTTAATACAAACACATACCGATTTTAATATATGTCTATGTAAGGGCCGTTTTCCCAACTAACCTGTAACATTAAAGCTCACTTTGCATTAAAATTTATGATTGTGTCTAAAGGAAGGCATTTTATTATCGGTTTACAACCCAGAAACATGCATACGTCAAAAACCCCTAACTTTAGACTTAGCTTTATTTTTAATACAGGGCCGTTTCTGTAGTAACCTTTAACTTTAAAGCTCACTTTATATTTAAAGGTTGGATTAAAAATAAAGCTATGTCTAAAGTTAAGCATTACTATTATCCGTTTTTGACTTATCTTCTTGGTTGTAAACCAATTTAAACCCGATAATAAAATGCTTTACTTTAGACACAACCATAAATTGCAATGCAACCTTCAAATATAAAGTGAGCTTTAAAGTTACAGGTTGCTTGAGAAAACGGCCCTAAGTGTGTTTAAAAGTTTTAATTTTGTCATGGCAACGTGCTTGTCATTGCTTTCCAGTTTGTTGTTGGCTCTAGGCCCGGCCATGAGCTCTTGGTCAGCCAGCTTAGCCTACTTACTACAAAGCGAAATATCCCTAATTTTAGCCTACCTTCCTTGAGCAGTGCTAATGTGCTAAGTGTTTGGGAGTCATTCTTATACCGAATTTAAACTGGTTTGGTGAAAAGCCGGTTAGACGAACTACATATACGCAATGTTAGGAAGGGTACAATGGTCAGCCTGTATTACGATTACGGGCGCAATCAGATTTTGTCATTTTCCGTTGCCACCGATTGATATCTGTATAAAACAGAGTACTTCACAGAGTGGCTTGAGGTTGAAGGAATTGAGTTTGTGGAAAGAACGCACGTACGTGCATGGACATATCCTGTATTCCTTCAACGACCCAAGCATTCATGAAAGATCTAACTACATCTGTCTTTCGCTTCTCTCCAAGTAAAACTTCGACATATACTAGTTTCCATCAAGGAGGGAAGAAGCATCTACTTTTACGGACGGCTCAAAAATGGATTGTGCCCCTACGGTCAGGATTTTTTCAACTGACCTCCAAAGTCTATCGAATTCGGCTAGTGTTCTTGAGCCAGAAGTCTTTGGCATCAAAGAGGCGTGTAAAATAATTTTATCCTCGGAGCTAGCAGGGACCGGAATCCGTGCTGCAAGACTAGGATTGGAACACAAAACTTTTTGTGGTAGCTGTGCAACTTGCCAGGTGCAGAAGAAACGGTGGAGCATCTAATCTGTAATTTCCCAGCACCCTGTATTGCTAGATTTATCTTTCTAAGCAAACCCTTATTCTGCGGTCTTGCAGATAGAAGATATATTAACCCACTGCAACTTGTTAGGTTCTTTAACTCCACAGGCTTGATCTCAGGAGACTAACAAATGTTTGCTTCTTTTCAGGTTAAATTGCGAGTTGTGGTTTTAAAATGGCCTACATAAGCGCTAATTGGAGTTGTTAAAGTTGCCACATCAAACAACCAGCACTCAAAGGTTTTCTATTGCCTGACGAGGTTCAACTACAACTCTAATAACTGGGCGAGGAAGTCTCCCTAAATGCCTCATAACACTTCATGTAATTTGGCTCAAATCAGGGTTTGTGATGAGCTGGTTGGGGTTGAAAATACTTCAGTTCCTCTTGTGTGCTAATCAAATGTGCATGGTCTCTTAGATACCTTTTTAACTAATACCGGCCTACGGGCCCCTAAGGAATCCCGAGCTAGTTTTGAGCTAAAGATTAAAAACCGCAAATTTATTGGGAAGGTGGTTCGTTAGAAGGCGAAATAACTTTTTTGAACAGGTAGCCTTTTGTCACTTTGATGACTTGCTACCACGTGCATTCGCTGCCTCTTCTTTTGGGCTTCATCTTGTAGTTGTAGAAGTAACGGGTGATTTTTTTGAGGTTAGGATTTTCATGCATTAGTATTTGACAGATCACGTGGGATTTCAGACATGGTGTCAAAGAGAAAGATGCTCAGTATGCTTTGAAATTTCATCATGAATAGACTTACTAACGAGCAACGCTTGCAAATCATTGAATTTTATTACCAAAATCAGTGTTCGGTTCGAAATGTGTTTCGCGCTTTACGTCCGATTTATGGTCTACATAATCGACCAAGTGAGCAAACAATTAATGCGATTGTGACCAAGTTTCGCACTCAGTTTACTTTATTGGACATTAAACCAACCACACGAATGCGTACAGTGCGTACAGAAGAGAATATTGCGTCTGTTTCTGAGAGTGTTGCTGAAGACCGTGAAATGTCGATTCGTCGCCGTTCGCAGCAATTGGGTTTGTGTTATTCGACCACATGGAAGATTTTACGCAAAGATCTTGGTGTAAAACCGTATAAAATACAGCTCGTGCAAGAACTGAAGCCGAACGATCTGCCACAACGTCGAATTTTCAGTGAATGGGCCCTAGAAAAGTTGGCAGAAAATCCGCTTTTTTATCGACAAATTTTGTTCAGCGATGAGGCTCATTTCTGGTTGAATGGCTTCGTAAATAAGCAAAATTGCCGCATTTGGAGTGAAGAGCAACCAGAAGCCGTTCAAGAACTGCCCATGCATCCCGAAAAATGCACTGTTTGGTGTGGTTTGTACGCTGGTGGAATCATTGGACCGTATTTTTTCAAAGATGCTGTTGGACGCAACGTTACGGTGAATGGCGATCGCTATCGTTCGATGCTAACAAACTTTTTGTTGCCAAAAATGGAAGAACTGAACTTGGTTGACATGTGGTTTCAACAAGATGGCGCTACATGCCACACAGCTCGCGATTCTATGGCCATTTTGAGGGAAAACTTCGGAGAACAATTCATCTCAAGAAATGGACCGGTAAGTTGGCCACCAAGATCATGCGATTTGACGCCTTTAGACTATTTTTTGTGGGGCTACGTCAAGTCTAAAGTCTACAGAAATAAGCCAGCAACTATTCCAGCTTTGGAAGACAACATTTCCGAAGAAATTCGGGCTATTCCGGCCGAAATGCTCGAAAAAGTTGCCCAAAATTGGACTTTCCGAATGGACCACCTAAGACGCAGCCGCGGTCAACATTTAAATGAAATTATCTTCAAAAAGTAAATGTCATGGACCAATCTAACGTTTCAAATAAAGAACCGATGAGATTTTGCAAATTTTATGCGTTTTTTTTAAAAAAAAAGTTATCAAGCTCTTAAAAAATCACCCGTTAGCTTATGGAGTCATGCTTAATCGAAGAGCCCTTATTGCTAATCCCAACTGATGGTAAGCTTGAGAAATTCGCAGTTTCGATGGCGTCAAGGTAAAGAAGAAGTTGTTTTTGTCGGTTATGAGTAAGTTTGAGGCTCGGTTCAAGAAATGGCTAGTAGCGTATAGGATTCCTTCACTAGCTGGACATATCTTCAGTATGCCTGATAACATTATATATAAGTGGACTTCGATACAAGTTGGCATTCGCAAATTCATAAAGGTGTTAACGGTCTCTCGGTGTATGTCGTTGAAGGCCCATCTGTACACTTTCGGTTCCAAAGATTGTTTGATATAAATTTGGATACAGTTCGTTTGTTTGTAGGAAGTGCTTTTTGACGTGCCTGACAGGTGACTTTGAATAAGCTAGGAGTCGGCTTGAGCGCTCCACATGAAATCATCTGCAACTGTAAGAATACATTGATTATACGGCATTTAAGTGTTATACATGCTCAGATTCTTTAAACTCCAATTTTTTTTTGTAATTACTAGATTGTCCCCGAACAGGGCAAGCGAGTAAAGGAGAATTAAGTCAAATCCTGAGGTTTTTGTTTCGTTTAGGGATCAAGAAACAATTTTTTTGTAGGCGCTTGTGGCATCCTAATGCACAAACACACACTGATATGTACATAGATTTTCCTTTTTAGCAAAGGGAAGAAATCGGTTGGTGTCCTCTGTGTTTTGCTTTCCTGACTTTTCTTGGCACTTTATGCACTTAGGCAATTTTCTGCAGTCTTAAGCTTTTAGACTCTATTTACAGCTGGAATACTACATGTGTACTTAGCATTTACAAGACGCCTAGTGTGGCGCAAAGTTGACAACCGACACACATACGCAACCGCTAGCATGTTTACCATGGAAACTAAGCCTATATGTATGTATGTATGTAAGGATTTGTTTCTATTATATATGTGTGGCAATATGTAAAAGCAAATAAACTTGCACTCCCTATCATGTTGCATGTTTATCTAACTTGTCGATGGTATGGTCGTCGCATATGTAGCTATCGTGATGGCTTATGTGACACATGAGGCCTACTAGACACTTCGAACGCACACACATACATACATAAGCGAGTGTGTATTTTTTTTGTTTTTTGTATAATTTCTTTTTTAACTTTTTGCCACTTACAACACATTTCCACTTCATTTTCCACACATCTTCCCTGCTCTGCCTTGTGTAGTAGTACACTTGTTGTTGTGTTATTTTAGTCGCAGCAAGCGCCAGCGGGCGTCGAGCGTCTGCTGCTTATTTATTCCCTCGCTTAGCTTTAGTCAGTCCTCTCTATGTTGGCTATATTTATTTTTGTTTTGTTTGCTGGCTTTTTGTATTTTGTTTGTTTGCTATTTTTGTTTGTTATTATTTTTTTTTTTACTATGTCGTCATTTTTGCTCGCAGCGTTTGAGTGTGGCTTGCGAAAGCAGCAAATAAATTTGACAAAGTTGTTATGTATTGTTTACGCACACACAGACTGCATAGACACATAGATACATATATCTATATACAATAGTTCGAGCCGCCAATATACATAGGCTCTGATATCTATACTCCCAATACATATTTTGAACTCGCGTCACAACTTTCAGCTGCTGGTACTTTCAGTATTTGTGGCTCTGCCCAAGCACGCTGTCTTCCTTTGACTAATACTACTGGTGAGCTCTTCTTCCTTCTGTGCCACTTTACCAACCATAGCCATTTCAATGGCGGTAAGCACACAAAGTTCACAGCCAAAGCTAACAAATTCGTTCCAGATTAAACTGTAGTAGACTTGTTTCGCAACCATGCACCATAAGGGCCCACATACATATGTACATATAGACATACATACTACATGCATATATACATACAAACGAAGGAATCTAGTGCTCGTCGTACGTGCACACTAGACAAATCCATAAGCATATCGAATACTAACAACGTGACTAATACTTGACTTACTTCCTTTTAATCTATAAACATACAGAAGTTGGGTATATTGAGTACTTACACTTTAGCAAAATATTGGTTTTCAAAGCAAACGAGCGTGAAGTTATTTAGTTGTTGTTGTTTTTGCCATTGATGCCAATAGTTCTAATGGCTTTGTTGTTTGTTGTGCTTAAGTTCATACATATGTACATACTGTACATTTATGTGCAAGTTCTTAGTTACCACAAAATGTCCCAAACAGTCTAGTTGGTACGTGACGTTTTACTTTGATGTTGTGTGCCCCATAATCGAATAGGTTAACAATAAAAAGCGAAAAAAAAATTAAGCCACAATCTCCTTTGATTTCGTTTTCCGGAAAAATTTGTTTACATGGATGATTTTGATTTTGCTTAAGTAGTAGGAGTTTTTTAATATAGAATCATTTCGGATATTTGAAAGTATTTTCCTTCAAACTCCCCTATGTAAGGCAAAAGCTCATTTTGGTTGCGAGTGCGATTGGTTAATATATAGTTCTAAAGACCTCCTTTTACAGCTTAAGGAATCCGATTATAGAACATGACTACATATCGTCATCTGAAATGCAAAATAACGTAACAACATCGTTACTGAAATGGAAAAAGTCGTAACTATTTTTTTTATATTTTTTTTCATAAAACGATGTAGGGAGTTGTAATTCGATGAAATCCATCATCATCATCTTTTCTTTCAACCAGTGTCCATCTTTAAATTGACAGGAATTTTTGTCTTCCGGGTTAATTTCGTAAGACAAATGAGTATTTCGATTCTGCTATGTCACAGGCTTACATATCGTCTGAGGGTTGCTTACTGGGGGCAGGTATCGCGGCCTTCTTGGACTATGGTAGCGTGCATTACTTTGTACTTACATAGAAAACTTTTATCATTCGTACTTGGTAGTCATGGATTCACAATCTGTGCTTTCTTAACTCTGGCTCATTTCCTACCAAAGATCCCTTTATAAAGAATTCATAGGGGTGATGGTTGGTTTGACACAAGGTTATCCCTTTTACAGCTGGTCTGAGGAACGGAATAAATAGTCTGACGTTGTGGTCGAGTCTCGTGAATTACTGTGACTTAATGACTGCAGTGTTAACTCATCAATGGCCTTTGGGCTTGGCGTCCAAAGAATTCTAGGCAAGTAAGCCTAACTATCAAATGCGGGTTTACAATCTATTTAGTCTAGAATTGATATGTATGTATGCACGATGCGCTACCGACAACCACACCAAGGCACCTTGGAAAAGTTCCTAACTTGAAGAGACATGGGAAAAATTAAAATGATATTTGTTGAAATATTCAATAGGACTGTAATTGGATATGCTTTCCTTGATTCATACATACAAAATTCATTGAGGCATATCAGTTACTTGCAGTTAGCTTCGAAGCTCACGAATTTCATCAATAATTTGACAACAAATCCATTACCAGTGCAGGTACTACAGTAACGAATCGTTCATATCAAAAATTGTTTGCTCTCGAAATGTAAGGCGCCTAGGGAGTGAGGGGCATAACAGTGCAATTGAATGCCAACTTTTGCGTCACATAAGTATGTATGTAAGTGTGTAAGAACCTAAGCCACAAGTGAATGAGAAATCCAACACATAAGTGCATACATACATGCAAATGTATGGACATTAGGTCATACCACCTCACAATTTCGATTTTTTTTTGCCTTTTTACATTTTTCGGTGACACCTATGTACGTTCGGAATTTTTTTTTTAATTCTTTTGGAATAATCATAAAATTTCCTTAGCAAAAGTTTAATGACTTTTGAAGAGCTTTAATCGACTGACCTTAGGGAGGTAGGTTAGGGTAATAAGAACTGAGACCTGGTGGGTCAGTACTAGAACGGAGTACTTGCGGTCAATATATTTACCCTCTAGTACTGCTGGAGTCAATCGCTACTTTTGAACCGATACTGCAGCGACTCCTAGGTAAGTAGCTACTCTATTAACCCGAGGTAGTGCACATGGTAGTGAAAAGTCGAACCAGTCGTAAGCAGAATAGCGAAAAACTGCGAAAGAGGGCGCCCATAAATCATGCAATAAACTACTTTAGTAACTCCCGGTAGTACAGAGGGAACCGATGGTGACTACCGCCTAGGACATTGCCTTGTAAAAATAATCGCTGAAATACACTGAAAGTAGTCGGTCCGTAATCGACGAAGTTTACCAGGTAGCTTCCCATTCATTAGTCTTGTAGTCGCTCCCTCATACTGCAGGGTAAGAACAAAAAAATTTTCTTCTCGAGACAAAAACAACGATATGTCATACTGTAAGAACTAACTATAAATGCCGAAAATATGACTGAAAATGCAAAAAGGCGACCGACCTCTACGTTCAGGGCTATAAGGCGAACTTTTTCTCCGGTACGGTCATATGTATGTACAGGGAGGTGCATAGTTGCAGCCATTGCAATCAAGTGCCGTTACATGCTTTGCAATTCCATGCCGAAGTGGAAAAGAACTATGCACAGCAGCCTAGCTGGAAGTACTATGTAAGGATGTAAGCATTTGGTTCATTGCTGCCAGCACAGAATAATGGATATACATACATAGCTTGGCCGCCGCTACTACCAGCAGTTATCTAGCCTATGTTGCCATATATATGTATATAATTATAAATATACATCCATACTATGTATACTTGTAAATAATAGCTGCTATCACCAACGCCAGCGTCTTTTGCCTCAATTTCCCTGCTCAATTTCGCATGCCTTGGCCGCTTGCCGGTAAGTTGGTTTGATTTTTTTGCTGTTGTTATTGTCTAGCTGGCAGAGCATTGACAGCATTGCACTCATTTCGAATGGAGATTCCAACGGCGATATATAGCCATTTACATACAAGTATACACTCCTATACATACGTATGTATATGTATAGAGGGGAATCTTCTACGTTTGCATGTCGCTAGTGAATGGAACGTAGAACGTGCAACATGCAGCACGTTGCGCCAAGCATGTCAGTGCTCTTTAACATGTCGACAATGCTGGCGGCGGCGGTAGTGAAGGCCCATGGTTTCATATAAAACACGAATTTAAACGAAGATATACATATCTATGAACATTAGAATTTTGATGCTCTCACCACATAGGATCATTCTATATCGAAAAAAATGTTTAGAGGTCTGCCAAATGGCTCAAAGTTTTCTATGTACATTATATGGGGAGAAAACAATTTTTGGTAGAAATGATATAGAATCCTTTAAAAACAATTTTTTTTTATCGAAAACCTCTTCCAATAATCATACCCAATTGTTTATTTTATGATTGTTTAATACTAACCATATTTTTGGGAGATTAATTAAAAATAATTACTTTTAAAAATGGTAACATAATCAATAGGGTATTATTGTTCTTCTGAAGAGAAGCAGAGTTTGCTGATCGAAAAAAATCGATTTTCAAGAATTGTTAACCATTTCTAAGAAAAATGTTTTTATCCATATAAAATACATGGAACATTTTCAACGCTTTGAGCGACCTATAAATACTTTTTTAATTCCAAATAAAAAAATAAAAAAAAGGGGTACATTATTTCTGTGCCGAACAATCTTAATAAGTGTGAAAACTAAAATTCCGGCTTTACTTTTTTTTACCACCCTAATGTACATATATATATCACCACGACAGCCCCAGTTCTGGCTATTCCAGTTACGCGCGCCTCTACAAGCAGATATATGGATAGATAGATGGATAGCTATGTGGCAGCGATATACGATATACATACGAGTTTAGTCGCCATCAAGCGTTGCCAGGAGCATATGAAACGAGTATCTGGCGTATGGTATCTGGTATCTGCTATCTGACGGTAGCGATGCGTCTGTCAACGATGACAATAGCACTGGAATGTACTCGTAACAGGCGCTGCAGGCTAAAGTGGTGCGCTGCCTGGGAGTGGGTTGTACAGACGGGCATAGCTGGTGACGATATATATGTACATACAAGTCCGACTACTTGAGTATTGTCGCTTACGCTGCTTTCTTCGCTGCCACACTGCTGCTATGACTTGTGGCAACGCGTCGCGCGTGATTTTCTTGTGGTTTTTCATCCGCCACTTCAAAGCAATGCTGCATACATATTCTTTCCTGTTCTACATTCATACAATTGCGTACTTTTCTGACTTCTTCAACTTACTTACATACATACTTAAATATGTATGCACTTATTTCTTTCTTCTTACTCTGCAGCGATTTTCATTTATATATATTTTTTTTGGTTTTTTTTTCTTCACTAGCCAAAAATGTATGACAATTGAAATGAGCGAAAGCTTGAAATTCTTGCTTTGCAATCGCTTTGAGCATATCTACCAACTCATAAAAAATGCAAGAAAATAGAATGATGCTTTTGCCGAGAATTGCGGAAGAATTCTTACTTATTTATTTATGTACTTACATACATTATTTATTTTTCATATCTTTTCCTGTCTTAAAATCATCAAATCGTGTAGAGTACATACGAACCAGTTGAATTTGAGATGAGTGGTTATATGAGTAAATTGAAAAATAAAAAATTATACGATTTGTGAAAATAGAGTTGTATTTGCACAGAAGGTATCGGTAATGGAATTTTAAAAGTAAATAATGCACATACCTAAACTCATATATGTGTATGTATGTACATATATATGTAGTATATCTGAAGAAAATCAGATGTAAAGCCTGCTTTTGGTTTGAATGGTGTTTGGTGAAAATGAAAAGAACGTGACTCTCTAAGATGTGAAATCAAATAAAATGGAAGCATAGTAAAAATGTCTTTGATATCTAACCCTTTTGAATAAATTATAAAAGTTTTGTCATAACACACAGCTTGCTATGCGAAAGGAATAAAGGATTTACGTGTCTTAGCATTATTAAAACCGCAGAAAGCTTCAAATATTTTTTGCGCTCGTTTTTCAATAAAAAATTCGAAAATGTGAAATAAGGTGTTTTATGGTAAAATCATACTTTATTCGCTTAATTTATAATTTGAAAAATATTGTGCCTAAATGTATGCAAACATTTTTCAATTACCATTTTAAGCACTAACGTAGCACAGCACTAGCGGTCTCAAATGCTGTATAAAGTGATTCAATAAGAACGCAGATATTCGCAATGTAGCCATGGTGTTGTTTTAACAGCATTCAAAATTTCCCAAAGAGTTTTTGGGTAGTGATGCTGGAGTGACAGTTCTTGGCCCGATACAAATTTGGGATCATGCCGTTGTTTCATGCGCTGTTTGTGCAAGTGACAGAGTAACGCGCTGTTCAACTGAGTATCGCTCCATGACTAAGTTTGCCAAAGACCACAGGCCAATTGTCTGAAAAAATAGGAATAAAACCATATGATATCACGAATAATTGTATCTGAAGAGTGCATCACCATCTATGAGCTAATATGTTGATTCGGCAAACCATCGGATCTTTTCTCTGCTCTGACTGCTTGGAAAGAAGATGCTTTTCATGCCGTCTCCAAATAGGAAAGCTTGATTCGTAAAAAAAAACTAGCATGATTCTGTACTTTTTCTTTAGCACCGACCAACAATTTCGTATTAGACTGAGTAGCAGCAGTTCACCACTTCTCATTCATTGAACTGCGATGCCTCCATGGGATAGTTTTTGGCGTACCGCTATTTGCATGCGTTTGATCACACTTCTGGTATTCTCGTTCTTATTGCTGCGGCGCAGCATTTTTTCGACGTCTGTATATCTCTGCGTACGAAGCGTTTCCTGCTGAAAACTGCCTGCATGAACACTTATATCTCACTTCCTCGTTCTGTAACGTGTGCGGGTTTATTTGGTTTTTCGCCGGATTTCGCGTATACCTCGCCTCTCTAATCATCATTCGCACATGCTGTTGCTGTAGTGCCTTGCTTGGGTCGACTGACTCTCCCGGTTCGAAACTCTTCGACGAACGCGAGTTTGGGATCGAATCGATCTGATCTCTGACGTTTTTAGGCCTGTTTGTTCGCATCGCTGAAACTCATTTCTATTTTCTAACTGAATTTAGCTTTGAACTTCGACGGCTATACTTTTTCATGCACTTCAGACCAACGGTTTCCGGCCTACCCGAAGCTGGCTTCCAGTGTTTTCCGTTTTTATACTTTACGATGGACGACTGGCTGTGGGTATCACAGAAACTGTAGTTTGGCTACTCATTAAAATCAGCATTCAACAGCTGAAATGCAAGGCTGTTCGAAAGTCTAATCTTTTTCCAATTACCAGAAATACTATACTGTGCTTGGGCTATTAGAACCAGCCTTTCTCTAGTCATCTCGCGCAACTGTTTGACCTAAAAGATAAGAGCTGAGGGCTACGGTTTGCGGTTGGTGAATTACTGTTGCACTGAAGAGAGTCATAGCCTAATTAGTAACTGCTTATGTTGAAGTGATTTCAGCTCATCATTTTCCAGGAAAGGGTCAAATTGTCACTTGAAAGTAGGAAAAGTCGCTAGACAGTAAACATTTTGTACCCCAGAAAAAAGGCTTATTATTCTAAAATTTGTTAGCAGCGTGCTTTAGGAACATGCTCCCAATATGTATGTATACCTGTGAGTTAAAAAGTTACATTCCCTTAATATTTTTAAATATGTACGAGTATTTATGTTCAGAAAGCCTTCGAATTTCGTATTCAGTTTTCACTTTCATAATTTCAGATCTTTATCCAATATTCTCAAATTTAATGATCTGAAAGAAAAGATACACACATAGTAATTATCTGAGAAAATCGCGGCGCTTAACCTCATTTACAAGTACAGCGATAAGCGTTTGCAGCCGCTGCTTTGAATAACTTCACCATACGCCGACAAGTAGTTGCACTTGCCACCGATACACATACCTACATAAATATGTGGTAGATGCATACTTATGTATGTATGGATGTAGCTGCCTACCACAAATTACACTCAAGTGGCCCCAGTCCAGCTGCCAGCTAGGCAGACCAGGCAGCACAAGGCGAGAGCAGCTCAAACCTCAAATCAAGACAGCGGCGCGCTACTTTCTACAGTTATTTCACTTTACATTATTTTTCTGTTTTTACGGGCCAAAAAACATCAAACCGTCCGCAATTGCCACTGGTAAATATCACAGATTTACCGGCGGTTTATTACCTCAAATTATTAGTTATGATTTTTTATTAACTTTATTTCATCTATAATTTTTTCGATTTTTTTTTTGCTCTTGTCTTACACATTCGCCTCATTTCACAGCTGTGCAAGTTGGGGAAGCAGCGCGCGCAGCACTCAAGCAAGCAATTGAAAGCAAGTTCAAAAAATAAAAATAAAAAAAATCGTTATAAAAAAATACTTAAAAAATAAAAATCTTTGCGGTAAGCGTATTGAACGCATCGCCGCTGCGTTTTCCCCGCCTCAAACCATAAATTTCAGCACAAGTTACTTGATATAGCTGCTTTAACTGACTTAGCTGCGCACTTGTTGGATTTATGAGGCGAAATCTACAAAAGAAATGTGGCGATCAGCCACAAAAAACAATCAAATGAACACCAAAAAAGTATGTAAGATAAATGCCAATCAAAAGAAGTAAAAAAAAAAGAAAAAATTATGAAACGAGCAAAAAATAATACTACATTACCTTAGCGCTATTAGTGGCTACACAAAAAAGAAATCATATGAACGCTTGAGCATAATTTTCGAGGCGTGAACTTGTTGAAATTCAAGTTCGGCATCGATTCGCCGACTTTGTGGTTTTTTGTTACAATTTCCCAATTTCAGACTTATTTTTAACGCCAAGCATTTATTTTTGGCTGTTGTTTAGTTTGGTTTTTGTGTTTTTTCCATTCCTGCTTTGTTTTCTGCTTCGCTACCTTTCTTTATCTTGAATCTTTAGACGCCAGCCGCATGCATGTTATTATCGGCATTGTTATTACAATGAGTTTTTATGTTGTTGTTTTTTTTTTAGTTATAATTGTTATTGTATGTACAGGTACTCATTGAACGCTTGTGAACAATAAAGCTTTCATTCAGTTTCGGCTTTCAGTGCGCCATTTCAATAAAAATCTATATTTCAAGCGTTCACTTTATTCGTTTGTATTCATTGCTCTAATAAATGCGAGTTCTTTTTTGTGTTGTAGTTTAATTGGGTTTTTATTATTATTTGATACTTTGAATAATTTAAACAAAGCGTAGTTCGGTTCACAGCTTTGCGAAAGTTAGAAAGCTTTGTAAGTTGAAATTTGCGAATTTTCTGCTAGTCATTTCCAAGTTATTTTACGTGAAAAGCAATATTGCGTTAGAAGATATTGAACGAAAATTGGTGGTTAATAAAAAAAAAATATTTCAAATAATTTAAAGCAGTGTTAAAAAAATGTGACTTCCTGCTTACAATCGTAAAGCTTTCACGCCCAAGCCTCGAATCGTCTAGCATAATTTCAAGCCCCACATCAATTTTAGCCTCCTTAATTTAATAGATAAGTAATTTGTGGAAAAACTTAGTAAAGCTCTATGAAGCTTTCATTTTTACAAAGCTTTGCAGATGATCATCTGATAATAGTCGTGTTTTATTTGACTAGAAATTTAAGCTATTAGCTATATTGGCTAAGTCTTCCATATAAAACAAGCTTATAGCTTAAATTTCTCGTAAAAAACACGCCTATTATTGCCTTTTCAAGAGCAGCTGGACACTTTGTAGGTACGCTAATCACCACTTTCAAAGCTCCCCCTTCAATCTATATAGGTCTGGCAGAAATTAAAGTTCCTGTTTGGTCAACACTGGTTTATAAAAGTAATAGACATATGATGGCTATCTCAACCTTGAAGTTATCACAAGCGGTATCAGTACCGACCTGAGCATAAGATGCACCCAAAGCTTTTGTAGCTTTTTTCGAATAGCACATATACAGGGAAAAGTTTCTCTCTCATTTTGAGTGCGCTAAATAAATGGATGCAAGAGATTAGAAAAAGTTTAGATACTTTAGTGATTTTCAAAGCTTTCAATATAATTTATATTGATGCGCACAGAGCAGATAGATCACATCTTTAGGCAAACTAGCCAATGTCAAAAGTTAAACTGATGGAGAAGCGGTTTAAAGCAGCGATGGGCAGAGAGAGCTTTTACTCTGCTCGCGCCTATACAAAATGTATAGAAAGCTTAAAAGAGCTTTGCCCGCGGGCAAGGCAGTGCCCATCAGTGGTTTAAAGCTTTATATACATTTTATTTGGACACATAAATATTTAGTAAAAGCTATCACTGGTTGTTGCTGGTATAAAATGTATAGAATGATATAGAAACCTGAATTAAGCCTAAAAGGCTCTGATAGCAGCATGCTTTGAAGATAGTTTTGGACAATATTGGTATAAAAAGTTATCCCAAACGTCAGTTTATGCGAATGTGTTGAGTACGCGTAAGATCTGTCGCATATGTATGTGTAAAAGCACAAAAGCTCCAAATGTGTATATATGAAAGCACAAAAGCTGTTTTTGCTGGCGAGCTCAAGGAAAAAGCATAACTGGTATAAATTAATAAAAAGTTTCACACTCATTGTAGGTTTTTTCGCTACTAGTTAATAAAGAAATATTGTAAAGCTTTCACCGCGAAGTTCAAATAATTAATAATAAATAATAATTTAGCAACTTGCATTTAAGTAAACATGTGGAGCAAGGACTTTAAGCAGAAGCCTTAGTCCTTGGTCTAAAGTGCTTGTAACCTCTGGTAAAAATCTAGCCCCAAAATTCGAAATCTATAAAGCGTTTAGAGTTTTTTAATGAAAATAAATTTATTACTACCCTCAAAAAAATTCAAAGTCAAGCAAAAAACCAAAGCTTACTGTCAACCTTGAGCTAGCAAAAAGCACATTGAAGTAGCCTTTCGTCCAAAATTTGGTAAAATTTTGGTGCATAAATACTATAGAATTTTCGAAGCTTTTAAGTAAAACTTATTCGAAAAGGGTTGATCTGAACCTTGATGTTATTTTTCTTTGCTCCAAAAACCGAAAAGCTCTAAATTCGAAATAATTGTTTATAGAAATGTCTACTCAGTATGTACTATAGTTAAATAATTTTTTAATATACCAAGAGCTCAAGCTTACTTCAAATGCTCTTTCGTAAAAGTCTTTTTCATATCGATTTATCCATCAACCGCAGCTTTTCCTAAAAGCTCTTCTGATGACTACGACTTTTCAAAGTTATGGTAGAAAGCTTTCGTCATGAAATTAAAAAGTTAATATGTAGTAAACAAATAATTTTCACACCAGCTTTCTAAATGCGAACCAAATCGGATCATGAATACGGGTTTCGTAAATATTTCGATTCTTGCGACACCTATCGGTAATTTTTTTTTATTAAAATATCATGAATAAAAAGAATCGTAAAGTGTGCCTCAATTGTTAACGAATTGTTTGTACATGAAAAAATAATAAAATTTTTCCTATTCGCCGAAGCACTCAAGCTTTTGAAGTATGCTCAAGTAATAATTAGCGCTACTCGAAATACTTCAAGCTTGTTAATCCAGCCATATAACTCCGTTAAATACACACAAACATACGTACATACATGCATATAGAATACATACATACATACATTTATTTATTAAACTTGCCCTCCAAAGCATCCATTACATACTCGGAAGTTCATACTTCACTTAACAGGCTGCTGCTCTTCAATTTATTGCTGAGCCTCATCAACAATGAATTATGAAGTATTAAACTCCAAAAAGCATCCGCCATAAATAGTACATAGCATGCATCAATACATACAAACATACAAATATTACTGTTTGTTAAAATATCGCGCCAACCGTTACGCCTCGATCTGTTGCAGATCATTGCTACTGTCACTCAGTCAATCAAGCGCAAAGCGAGTTTGCGCGTTCAAGTGGCAGTTTTATTGCAGCACTTTGTACTAAATTTTTTAGTTTTTTTTTGTTTGAATTGTTGCATTGCTGGTGGCATTGTTCTTCGGCGCTGCGCCATTGCTCATTTCATTGCCATAGCCATACGCCCGTACAACAATAAAGGCACAAAACTGTCACTGACCAGTTCAACTTCAAAGCAAAAGCACTTAGATTTCAAACAGTTTTTTTTTGTTGGAAGCTCACACAAATACACATACCCACTTATAATACACTAACAATCACAAGTTGAAGTACATTTCCAGTTGCATGCCACAAAAGTTGCGTGCAGCGGCTAAGCTTCAATGACTCTTGGTGGTTGCGTTTGTTTGTCGTTGACATGCGACTTGTTGTTGAGAGCGGTCTTATATGCAATACTAACCAAGCTTTTGATGGGTAGAGTTGTTTGTATTATAAATGCTTGTATATATGTATGTGTAAAGCTGAGGCCGTGTGTGTGCATTACTTATTTGTTTTATTTCACAATCTTTGTTTTATTTCCAAGCAAGCGACTTCTGCTCAATCAGCTAAATTAACTTTAGTAAGAAGTACACCATTTCGAGAGAATATGACGCAGTTATGCACTTCCTGTCTGACATACATGCATCTATTGAATTTGTTCGTAGCTTCTAAGGTCTATAATGGGACCAAGGTATTTCGATCAATTGACTTCCAAAACCTCTTCCCAAAAAGCGAATGAGTCTCATATCGACGGCGTATTGGAAGATCGTTCTATCTCGGCTGCCGATTAGAAATCTCAGCTACCGATATATTGAATTTATATTGATATAGGGCGTTTTTGAGGCGGCAGCCAAGATAGGCCATTTCTGAATCGAATTCTGAGATAGGGCGTTCTCCAACCAAACTGTGAAATAAGGCGTTTTTCAACCATTTGCTGAGATAGGGCGTTTTCGAATCGAGCTGGCGATATGGGAGGGAAATGGTAGGAATCCTGATAAATAGGCATTTACTTACTAGGGTGTACTGAGGTAAGTATGTAGTGCTCATATTGGAGGACAAATATTAGGTCATTAGCTGAGAAAATCCCACCGACATGGGGGCCACTCTCTTCTACTCCGAGAACTTATTATGAGTTTACTGCTCAGCAGGGTAAATGTCGCTAAGTTCTGCCCGAACTACTATAAACCGTCTTTGGTTTTGTAAAATAATAATCTGTGAAGCATGGTATGAATGTCAACTTTTCCGAGACCAATATGACACTCTTCATGACATAGCCTTGAACTTTTAACAAGGTTGGACTCGTGCTTTATTTTCGATATCAAGTACCCAGGCAGCTTAGACAGAAAGATTTACAAGAATCGAAACCTCGGAGGCTATCTGAACCCTAGAAAGATAACCATACGTCTGTGAGACGTGTCATGGTCTTGCCTTAATTTAATGGTAATAAAAATTTTATTAAAATTTTTTCAAAGGTATGAAGTCTTTAAATATTTATTTATTATTTTTGTGCATTTTTTTTAAATATGTATTCTTAATTTAAAATGTTAATATGACCGATTTAAATCTTCATTTCTCTGACAATAGAGCGAAACGTTTAAAGAGCATTCGTCTCGCAGACGTAGGTTATCAAAGCAGGGCTAAGAAATCCACACTTTAATATGGAGATCATCCATGAAAATATCATGCGGATAGAAGACCCATCCTATCCTTAGGGGTCACCGCGTTATATGCAACATTCGAAAAGACTACAAACGTCCAAATGCAAATTGGGTGGAGTGCAACCACCAATTTCCAAACTTATCATAAGGATATTGCTTCCAAAAAATGTTGTAGAAGACTTACTAAATCTACGCTAAAGGGTGTTTCTTAACTATTTTAGAAATTTCAACTAAATTGACAATTACGAAAACTGCTCTTTGGCTCTAAAACTCTTCCGCAGTTTCGTTCGTTACAATCGCATCCAATAGCCCGATTGCCATCAAGTACTAAGAACTAAATAGCACTAGATCCAAGATTATAACAACCTGAATACCTCTAAATGAGTTAGCATCCCTGTAAATACTTCTAAGCCGAAGTTTGCGTCCCAGTTCACAAAAAAATTCCAGAAAACTACGCCGTTAATGAAGGCAGGAGTCCAACCCTTTCCGAGCTCGGTTTGCTCTATAAATAGTTGTGGTTTTTTCGGCAGCATTTTTCCATATTATCTTTGCCTCCCAACATTTGGGTTTTGATGGCGTGCTATTTGGCCAGATGCTGTCAGAGGTAAATCTTGTATTCAAATTCGGGGAGGGTATTAAACGGAATTTGTATTTAAAGCTAAGTTTAGAAGTAGGCAAATGCGCAAGGAAGCGTTACATATACTTGGGTCTTATAAATAACATTTCATCTGAAATTTACTTACATATGAAAAGTTAGCGAAGAATTGCCTTGAACCTTTTAAAAATTATTCCATCTACCATGAAAACAGTTTGAAAAACTTCGTTTTGAATAAAATGGTTGGATACACCCAAAACATAATAGATTATTGTAGGCCTTAAACAGCAGACGTTGGAAAAATTTCTCTTGGCTACTAGAACAGGTCTCTGTGCGGCAGACGTTGGAGAAAGTTTTCTTCGACACCAAAGTACTGCATACCTAAAGTGGAATTTGCTTAAGATAACTTATTACAACTTTTTAAAAAGGGTTTTTAGCCGCGAGTTTTTTTCTTGTCGGAAATTTTAAATATTTATGTGTTTCATTTGTAGGCGCTGTAAACGACAGATGTACAGTAGGTTTTAGGCGGGACCGAACATAACAGTTATTGATGAAAGCTGTCATTGAAAAATGCACCATGAAGGAAATGCTCTACAACTAAGTAGGACATACCAATCGATTTCTTTTTTCACCGAGAATCAAATTCAAAAGTTTTTTTTTTCGAATTTTTATGCAAAATCAAAAAAATAATTATTATTTTTGATTTTTATTTTAAAAATTTTGGATTTTTATCAAAGTAATCTGCAAATAAGAGTTATCTTTGATTTCTATATTAGGTATATATATGTCTTAGATAACAGTTATTGAAGTCTTTTAATTATGAAAGTCATCAATAAAAATTAGTCAGTGACTTTAACTTCTAAAAGTCATCGAAACAAATAAGTCGCTGACTTTTATTTTTTAAGTTATACGTATAAAAGCAATTATCGTTTTTCGCAGTTAAGAAAGTGTTGGAGAATAAAAGTTTACTATGACTTATACAACTACGACTTAAAAAATAAAAGTCCGTGACTGATTTATCTTGATGAATTTTAAAAGTAAAAATAACTATTTATGAGCTTTATAAATATACGTCTTCAATAACTGTTATTTAGGACATAATATAAAAACCAAAATTAATTGTTATTGTGGATTTATAAAATAAAAACCAGAAATAACTGTTATTATTTAAGAAGTAATCAAATAAAAGTAAAAAAAAAATATATATATCAAAGATCGATTTTTATAAAAAAAAAATGTTTCTGTAACGGTCACTGGATTTTAGATTCCCAACGCTTCTAAATCGAACGGCTTCAAAAGCATTTTATTTATTACTATATTTCCAGCACAACCATTCGCCTTGATGCGACTTTCAAAATTTTGGATTTCTAAATACTTATGATACACAATTTTAGGCGCTGCAATTTACATTTTCTTGAAAATCAAGCTTTAGTCCAAATTTTGAGCAGATTTAAATTCAGTTTCGCTTTTTTCCCTCTCGACTGGTTCTTGTGCCATTATGCAACAGCTGCCACCCACTGTGCCTGCGAAAATTTCTACCAATTGATATCAATTCCAAGCAAATGGAATTTTCCAAGTATTTGCGACCTCATTTTCGCATTTCACATAATTTTTCAAACAATTGCATTTCCAGGTAAAAGTAAAAGTAAACTTGATTTGCCACCCAACAGTGCTGCTAAGTAGCTTCATAATACACCTACACGTTTGCGCCTACAAAAAAAGCAAATCTTTTCTGCTTTGGCAATTCTACTGTACATATTGCGTTGGTGGTGCGCTTGTTATTGTTTGTTTTTAAATTCCATTAAATTTCTGTGAGAGTAAATAAATGAAATGTAAACAATGCAGATCACAGAGCTCTTGGCGATAGCGCAGTTCATAAATGTGGATGTGGAGAAGCAAAAAAAATAGCAAAGTAAAGGAATTTTAGAGAAAGGCTAGGCTAGAAAAAAAGTATGTATTTGCAAATTGCGTATTGGAAAAACCGCAGTGGTAGCCAAACATCTATGGCATACAACGTACAGATATGCTTATAGGCAATTGCATGGGATATTGGAGTGCTGACGAAGTACTCGTATGTAAAAAAAAAAACACAAAAAAAAACTGTAGATAGCACAGAAAAATGTACGCAAACACCCGCTATCACTCCATCTACGAGTATCGAGTATTTATGAATGTTTGTTTTTTTTGGTTGTTTGCGTGGCAGCAAGCGTTTCGCACACTCACTTATCTTGAATATGCTCCAATTTCAATACTATTTTCAATTTCATTATTTATTTTTTTTTTTTTTTTGTGTCTACTCGCATAAACGCAAACAAATTTTATGTGGGCTTATTCCTCTACTGATTCGTCATCAAAAGCTATAACTGTAAATATGAACATGATACTTCTCAACGGTTCAATGGCTGCTACCACACGCCACTCGTTTAGCACTCAGTCCAACACTTTAGCTTACAGTAGATATAGCCAACCCAACAGTTAGAGAAGAGTTCACAGTTGTAGCGGCATAACGTTGGCGGTTCATTGAACAGTAGGATACTTTATGCCGCATGCGTTCACTCTGATGGATTTATTTACTTTTTTATGTAATAAAATCACAATAATCGCTTTAAGCTGAACGTTAAGCGGGCGAAGGCGGCGCGCGCGGCGTATGGCATTTACGTGGATATCTTCGAGCGAGTAACACATGTAATTGAATAAGCAAAACAAAATTTCCATTTCCAATTCGCGGTTGGCGTAGATACTAGATATTTTTGTATATGCCAGTAAAAATTTGTAAACGATGCCGGCGAAGACGACGACGACGACGACGACAACGCAAAAATCGCTGAAGCAGTAAAGACATTTGGTAGGAGAAAGCAAAAATGTATTGCCAACAGTTGATTGACTTTTGCTTAAAAGCTGCCTAGTAATGCTACTTACATAAATGCAATCGTAAATAGATATGGATGTCTGTCTGTACAATATGTAAGTAGACTAAACAAACTTGCAAATACACAAACAAAGAAATCGATTTTTTTTATAAACAAAATCACTGTTTTATTGGTTACAGCTGAAAGCTTATTTTTCTACGCTCTTTTGTGAGGCGATCAAATTTCTTATAAAGCCAGCATGAAATGTAATTACTTTTAAGTAAATATTTATTCATAGCATATATGTATGTTGATGTGTGTAAAAGGAAACTCTTGTAAATTGTATTCAGCAGAAATGGTGGGCCAAGTAGTTGTCTCAACAATTCAATGCACAGTTTAGAACGGGAAGTGCCCCGCTAATAGCAACTGGCTCAATAATATCTACTTATAAAAAGCTTATAACAGAAAAATAAAAATAAAAATCAAACAGTCAAAAGACTCACAAAACTATGTAAAACTGCAAATATTAGTAAAACTGCGTTTTAATTTTTTCTCTCTGACATCAGGATTTTTCTTAAAGGACTTTGAATAACCATATCTATGTGTACCAAACGAAAGAGAAAATTCGGCAGAATTAAAAAATTAATGTTTTTGGGTTCACAAGGATGAGTAGATATTGAAAATGATCTTTTATATCTTTATCTTTTAGCTTATAATTTTTTTCATAAATAATTATTTCAAATTTTCAAGGATACTGCAGGATAAAATTTTAAAAGGACAGTTTCAAAATCTATTCGTCCTTATACACGAAAAAGTTTTGTCCTTTCTTAATTCTACAGAATTTTCTGTTTTATTTGATACCCATACTGTTTTTCTACAGTGACTATCTAGATAATGTCAAATAGTAAGAGGCAATCCAATGACTTCTCCCTCTTTGCCGAGATGGTCTGAGAACTAGCACTGAATGTCTGATGGATAGTACAAGCTCGGCCACAATGCAAAAAGGGACCTTCTGAGCAGGTGAAATGCAGATTTGGTGTGCTGCTGGGAGAAACCGAAGGCCTTTTATTACGTACAAATATATTAGAATCCCCACACCCTTGGACTTATTCACCACCGGTGAACAAATATACTCGCTTTTCAGAATATGAAATATGAGCCCGCCAAAGGCTTTATAAAAAAATTTATTTGCCCCAATAGTAAAAATAAGAATGCGCCTTGTTCTGTGACGGTCGCGTGTGACCTAACCACCTCTGTCTATGCACTGAAATCGGAAAAAATAAACAAAATTGAATTGAATAAAATTAAATTAAACTAAATTAAATTATATTAAATGGTATCAAACTAACTTTAAATAAATTAAATTAAGTTAATAAAATTGAATTCAATAAAATAAAATTAAATTAAATTAAATTGAATTAAATAAAACAATTGGATTAAATTAAACTACATTCAAATAAAGTAAATTAAATTAAGTTGAGTTTAATTTAATTTAATTAAACGATGACAATAAAATATAAAAATTAATTTAAAAAAAACTTAAACTAGGACATTAATGAAAATTAATAAAATCAAACTAAATTCAGTTTAAGTAAATTAAATAAAATCAAATTAAGTTTAAGTAAATTAAATTAAATAACAATATGCAATAAAAATGTATCTTAAATAAAAAATTTAACAAAAATATTAATAAAAAGATATAAAGTTAAATTAAGTTTAGTTAAACTCAATTAAAGTAAATGAATTTAAATTAATTTTATAAAAAAAAATTAATCGAGTAAAATTTAATTAAATTGAATTGAGTAAAACTTAATTAAACTTAAATAAGTTAAATGAAGTTAAATAACAATAAAATAAAATAAATTTTTAAAATTTAAATAGAATTAAAAATTAAACAGGGGTTGATAAAGAATCATAAAAATAAATAAACTGTCATTTTCAAATAAAAATTAAAAATAACCTCCAAGGAAATTAACCAAAATTAACATAAATTTCACCGAAAAACATTTTTATTAAATTCTTTAAAACAATTGCTTTAAATTAAATAAATCAAAAATTGCATTAAAAAAATTTCTATCAATTGTCTTTCCTGCCAATTATCGATTTGTCCATAAATACATATGTTTAATGTACAATTGACTAACTCAAGGCTGCGAGCGTATTCACACACACATATGTATGTACATATGTACACACATTTAAACACTTATTGCAATTTATGCCTTCAAAATAAATATTATAAATTACGTAAGCACACAAATCTAAAAGCATATCGAGTGCTGCCATTGACGTTGGCAATTTATGGCATAACTAAAGTACCGTACGACACAAAAGACGCCCGGCGGCAGTGGTGGAGGTCGCAACAAAAACTACATACTACATACATACATGCATGCAGAATGCATTCAATGCATTTGCAATGTCAATGACAATAATCAAAGAGGGACACATTCATGTACAATGTGTACATATGTACATACATACACACTTATCCCTGCGGGAAATGCATCTAACTATAAGTTTGCTTGAAGTTGATTAGGAAGGAACTAAAGCTCAGGATTATCTGTATATTTTCTTTGAGGAAAGCTTACTATATTTCTATGACGATGGCCGCGAAATAGTCAAGGGTGGTTACCTCTGCTTTAGATGTCAACTAACTTGTAACTAACTACTTTTGGACATAAAATAGCAATAAGAAAAACAAGTTTTTTTTTGTTTTTTTTTACTCTTTGATTTATTTAATTTATTTTATTACATTACATATTTGTTTACATATTCTGTAGGTGGTCCCATATTCGAACTCCGTCAGACATAACATCAAAATGATAAAATGAAATTTCGACCTTCCTTTTATTTCGAAAAAGTATTTGTGAAGTGCAGAAATAAAGTCTATTCAAAGTAAAATCTGTATAATCTGTATGAGGATATTTAAATAGAAACTGGTTTGCAGGAAACCGATTACGTATGCATTACTTGTCAATTAGTTTCAAGTTAGGTTTTTATAGCTAACTACAAGTTATATCTATATATTTTTAAAATCCCGCAAAAAAGCTAACTACAAGTTGGTTATTTTTTATCAATTGATGATTTTTTTCTGAAGGGATGTTTGTTTATCAGCCTCCACAGATTCGCACGCATTAACAAAAGTACGCACACACACACACAGTTAAGCACTTAAGTTAGCAAGCAATCGCAAAGTATGCCATACAAACACTTAGCTAGATACTTAATGGTGCATTCAGTTATCTATGCATTCCCGTGTGGCAAAATTATATATGTATTGACTTTTAGATTGCATCCTGTCACTCAATATTTTGCTTTTATTGCTGTCACACTAATGGCAATTGTTGTTGTTGTTGTGGCCCCCTACTGCATACTATTGTTGGTGTTCTTGTTATCGTTGCTGTCATTGCAACAGATCATATCAATGGATTGGCGTTTGTTGTTGCTGTGCTTGTTGTTGTTGCTGTTATTATCTGTGCGCTAGCAGGCGGTTGGCAATTTGACCCCATTCGCTTTTGCACAGCACACATTCGTATTCACATATCTACATATGTATGAACTTATATTTATACTGCATACCAAAAGAAACAAACATACGCATCTGAGCGTATGTGGCTGTTTATTAACGTTTTCAGTTCGAAAGCAATATTTTTATTGAAATTGCCTTCCGCTCAATAAAATGTCAGCGCCGTAGCACGTTGCGACATAGCGTCAGAAAAAAGCACACAAGTTCAGCGATAGGTAGCATTTCATATAAATATTTATTAGTATGAATACATATAAACATACATACATATGTAAGTACATTAGACCGTACTAGAAAACAAGTAATTTTTAAGCAAAAAACCACAACGACTTCAATTCTCATATAAAAATTTACGATTATCGGTAATTTCTTCCTGATCCAATTCCAATGATCGGATTTAAACCAAATTAGTATGGAACTACCTATGAGGTAACACCTTTCCTAAAAAAAAAATAATTATAGAACTCGGTTATGTACGCCAGTCATCTAACACTTTCACTCGCACGCCTTAACTTAAAAGTCATATTATTTATAAGTAATTTAATATTGGATTGGAAGATTTTTACTCAGCATTCTTTATGCAAATATATATTAGTTTTTTCATTTCAATAAAAATTTTACAATGAGTTTCGAATGTGCCATTGAAAACTGTGAAAATGGAATTTTAGTTTCTCAAATCATAATCATGAATATTTTACTCAATGTATTTTTTTCATTTGGTGACATACTAGTTTTATTACACTAGATTCGTTCGTTTTGGCAAGAAGACCACTTTCACCGTTTTATATTTTTGTCATGTCTTCGGCATTTACAGTCAGAAGTTAAAGTCTGTTATATCGATGTTCATATATCGAGGAGACAATATTTTGTGTTCCAAAGTTCTTTGACCTCAATTACTCAGTTCTAGTAAGTACTTGCCCACCAGACCCCAGCTCTTATCACCCTGCCATACCACTCTAATGCCAGTAAATTAAAGCTATTTAAACATCATTAAATTTTTGCTATGGATTATTCCAGAAAAATGTAAATTCTTATGCCCCAAAACTTTCTTTTTCGAAGTTGCCGCGCAAAAATACTTTCCACCCAGGGGTGGGCGGCGAACTTTTTTTGTGTTTGCTTGTAAGGTGGAAAGGTCTAATGTTTATAAACATGTGCATATACATATAACATAAATATTTTTAAACTACTTGTATGCGTGTGTGTGTATTTGCATTTTTTACCATTTAAGTATTATTAGCATTCGCTTTGCCGCCCTCAAGCGCTTGCAGGTTTCATTTAGTCATACAAATGTACATACATACATATAAATACATATGTATGTATGTACATATGTATATGTGAATGCATGAATATAATTTTTGTTGCATGCTGCAGCACATTCAGTCTGCCACATCCTATTGCAATCAGTTTTCCATTATCGTTGTTGTTATTTCATTTTATTGCCAGTGGCTGCGTTTCATTACGCTCTCACTAAATCTCATGGCCACTGTCGTTGTCGTCGTCGATATATCTATTTATTTATGCCAATTCGTTGCGCTATAAATAACATTTTTTAAAGATAGCTGGAAGCGTGTAAATATGTGTACATATATATTTACTAGTATTTTTGTATGTAAAAATATGGAAATGTATATTAAATATATAGATGTATATACATACATATGTATATAGATATTTACATATCGTTACCTTAACATAGAACGGTCCTATCTCACATCGTCGTTGCATTTCATCGAATTATAAGTTTCCACATCATTTTATACAATAAACAATTTTAGTTAGTTACGGCCTTTTTGCATTTAAGGGACGTAGTGAAATAGAACCTTACTATATTTAGGATGGATATAATTGAAAATATTGGTTCCGTACGTCATGCGGACTGCGCTCCTCGTGCGGATGGGCGGGAATGGAGGGTAAAAACCGTTGGGACTATTATTTAGAAATCTAGTGCACGCTTAGTTTTTGCTGTGGTAGTCGTATTTAAGCCTAGAGCTGTATGTAAATATGTATGTATATCCATCAATTTAAATTGATATTTTCATGCCACAAAAATATTGCGAATTTATTATTATTATTATTAAATTTATATGTATTTTCATTATTTTTGTAAGCATATTTATTGTCTACTATATATGCGCTTATGCTATATTATTTCTGTTTTTACACAAAGCCATCATACAATTGAGGCAACAAAAATTTTAGAGCTTTAAATTTGTAATAATTTTTATTAAATATTTTTTTTAAAAGTCGAAAAATGGCCAATCCCACCCAGACTCAGGAATATTTATGACGTAAAACACTTTTGTTGAGGATATCATGAAATTTCAAGTCAATCCGATGTCTACTTTCGAAGATATAACAGTTTTAAAACGCAAAACATTCCCGGGTATGCTGCTGCTGCAGACATAAAGGTTAAACAAACGGTCGGACACGGTCGGATTCAATATTTAGTATTATAGTTTAAATTATAATTATTTCAAATACACATAATTTTTTTTTTGTGGTGAAACGTGGAGAAAATGTCTTATGGCTTTTTATTTAAACTGTTTTCATTAAAAAATTCACTTAAATATTTCATTAAAAAATTTTAAATTACATCTTATTTAGAACTGGCCTCTCTACATGCTCATTTCATAAAATTAAAATCGATCGTCCTCATGGATTTTCGCGTTCTTATAAACTTTAGCATTAAATTTTTACTTTGCAGAGCGCTGCGCCCAACTACACTTTCGTACTGATCACACAAGCAGTTGCAACCCAGAGAATAAAATCTGGAAATCGATACTTTATTTTTGGATTTATGGGCACGAAATGGGGACCAAATATCACTGCGAGACGTGAGAGAGGCTCGATGCGGCCACCACAGCTTGAGCGCATTCACTCCGTATGTCCGAAAGATCTGCTAATATTTCTGAGGGATTTAGTTTTAGAGAAACTATTATGAAGAGTAGAGGGCACAATAGATCACCAGGTCGCGGTGGACACCTCATTTTAATTTATATTTATTACCAACCCAAGATGATTATAGACGTCTATTGCTACGAACAGTGAATTTGCTGTCAATCCTTGTAAGAAGGGAATCGTCTTGGAATTTTAAGATAGCCCACGCCACTGTAAATTTAGGTGGTAAGTTGCTGAAGATGCAGTAAAATTGGGCAGAGAGGAAAGAAAGCATCAGTGGCTGTCTACTGCGTAATGTCCCCGTCTAGTGGAATTCACTGCAGAATACAAACTACAAAGCTGGAGTAGGTAGGGAATTTCGGACCACCCTCATTCTGACACCTAATTCTATGCTACAGCAAAGGCTGTCGTCAGGCTAAGGGGCATTGGGTGCTTATCTTAGGATTGGGATGATCTAGTGTTCTAGAGGGCTTCGAATTTATTGCTGATAACACGGATTGCTGCATACCCAGACTGGCATCAGTGGCCTCTCATAAATATATTAGAAGGCTATAGGAAGTGTTCTTTCATAGGAAACTCTCCAATAATCTCAAATTTAGGATTCCAGTTCCGGTACTATTTTCCAGGCAGCGGCAAATAGCTGTATTATTAAGGAAGCAGACGCTTGGCTGATCAATTGCGCGACATCGAGAAGGGAGGTAAACATATTCTTACTCTGGTAGTCAAGCGGTAATTAGGGTCTTGGGCATGCTCAATATGCGCTCAAAGCTGGTAAGGCAATGCCTGATATCTTCTCTAGTTATGTTTGATTAGTTCCTAGTCATTCTTACCACGCAGAAAATTGTATTGCAGCTGAGTTGGCCAGTAAGTAAAGCAATAGGAGTCGAACTAACTGGGAAAAGAGTAGGGGTATCGTTGACTAAATATTAGGCCTCATGGCAGCTCCACGACCACTGGCAGAAAAACTACAAAGGCCGCTAGCTTTAAATGCTAGTGGATGTTTTGACAGGACACTGTACCATTAGTCACAAATAGGGATGAAACGATACGAGCAAATACAAGTACATACTCGATACTTTTCTTTCGATACCAAGTAATTTTAGTAGCGGTACTTTTGAACCAAATACTGAGTAGGTATCGAAAAACAAATACTCGTATCGAAAACCGATCCATTGTTATACCTTGTTCTCATGGCTGCTTAATTGCCAGCAAAAACCGAGAGACGACGACAAATTCGATATAATGCAAAGAATATACGCTCCAATTTCTTAACCAAAGTCGGTATAATGCGACGCATTCAAGCCCCAACTATTCGAGTGGAAAAGTAAACTGAATGAGTGCTCAGTACAGACGTTTCAACGCGATGTTAAACTCACTGAGTAACTCTGTTAGACCCCGTTCACATGACAGGCGCTCAACCCGTGTTTGATACTAACACCTAAACAAATTTGCTTGCGTTTAACTCGCGTTAGCATGTGAAAATTTTGGTTAAAGTGCAACGAAACACGCGCTTAAGTGTTTACCTCCCGTCATTTGAACGGAAAATACTAAAGGAGGCTCCGCTGTTGAGGAAAAGAAACAAAGAAGAAAAAGAGCCCCACAAAAAGTTGATTACAAAAAACAAAATGCTAAGGAGGGATCCCACTATTTGTACATTTGTAAAGATTTGTGCATTTTGACAGTTCTAGAGTGTTGTTATTTGAAAACTTTTTTATTAAGCTGGATTCATTCTCGATAAAAATTTCTAGACAACACCACTCTGTGGTCGGTCAAACCAGATAATCGTTAACATATGACCTTAAAAAAAATTAAATTTAACTTATTTAGTTCATGTGGAATACCTTTATAGCCAAAACTATCAATATGAGTAGGCATCGATACTTTAGATCCGATATTTTTCAGTTATCGATACTTTCTTGCCAAGTAAAAGTATCAATACTTGCTTGGTATCGTTTCATCCCTAGTCACAAAAGTTCAAATATAGTAGTTCGAACTGGTGGATTTTATTCGCTTTCCTTATATAAGTTCCTACTAAGTGGAACTTGGATTGAAAAAATTAAGAAAGTCTATTGAAATTCAGGGTGCAGTGTGTTGATGACTTAGCAGACTTCGGTCGTTATTCCCCACTACGATTATGTGAATTTTTTTAATTGCTGCTAAAAACATTTCCACTAAACATTTTTAAATGCTGATATTATTCCAAAACACTTCCTCAATAAATGTATATTTATTATGCAACACAACGGCTCGCACTTAAGGTGACAACATTGTCATTACCAGCTGACATAAACCGATATACTTTGTTGCAAAAGACGTGCGTAGCTTAGATGGGCATACGCTATACGCACGCATAAAAAAAAAAGTATAATAAGAAGCGTGTGGATGTCAGTGACACGCACCGGAAGCGGTTACGAAATAAAGGTGCGCTAACCTGGAAGCCAAGCCCTGCGCACAAATAACTGACCTTTACCGGCCGAAATGTAAATAAAAAAGAAGACAAAAGGCAGGAAACGACGAAAAGAAAGAGAAAGGCCGCACTACTGGTGCACTTAGAATTCAAAGTGTGAGCGATAAACAAAGTATTTTTCAGTAAAATAGAAAAAAGAGAAAAATAGTAAAAGTAAGGAGTGGAAGTTGAAACTGTGTAAGTGCGTGCGTGCTACATGCCACATGCAACGTGCGGCTTACAGGTAGACATGCATTTATGCATTTCTATTTTTTTTTTTTTTCAATTTATTTTCATTTTGCATGCGTGTGTTTTGCGGCATACGAATTGTAGAGCAAAGCATATAAAGACAGAACAAACTAAAGGCAACAACAACAAATGTTGTTCAAAAAGCAATTATATAATCGGAAGATAAGTGCGTTTCGTAGGCCACTTGCATAGAAAGTAATTTACTAGAATTTTAAAGGTAAAATTTACGATGGCCAACATTGGACGCAGCCGCAAAACTAATGAGGCAAGTGGTCAGTTGTACATAAGAAAATGCGACAACAACAACTTTAGTTTAGTTAAAAGCAAGTGGCCCGTTGGTTGGTTGTTGTTGCCTTATCTTGTTGTCATTGTTTTTATGCTACTACTTCACTCCAGACAAGGTAAAAACGCCATTGTCGCTAGCATTTTGAGGCACGTGTCGTTGTTACTTTGTAGATTTTGAGATACAAGTATGCAGATGCATGTTATGCATGCGTACGAGTACTTACGTGCTTACTGAAATTAACTTGCTTATACTCTTGAGTATAATTATGCTATGTATATCTTTTACATATGCATGTTCTCAGATATGATCAGAAAATCTATGAAATTGCGTAATTGCTCCTTACTATGGTTGCCCAAAAACTTGAAATTCTTGTCCCATGTACATAGCCTTCTAGCGGCATAAATAATTGTGCTCTGTTTTCTATGTAGCATAATTATAGTTTCAATTACCAGCGCTAGTTATGCTGGGCTTCAAACATGCTGGCGATTATTTTTTAATTACACAGTAATTTTGTTGTAGTGATTTGCATAGTACAATTACATAAGTTATGATAAATTATAAGTATTATCTCAAAAATGTAAGCACAATTTAGGGCTAACAATACTGGCTGTAAGAGAGAGAACCGCTGAGTCTCCTGTCCTCACTTTGCTCTAATCGATAATTTTATCGAAATTGTAACCGATATGTCTATTCATGCTTTTAGTAATGAATTTGTAAATTTCTGATGTAAAATTTGTATATTTATAGATCTTGTTCTTGATATCTTTATCGATATGGCTATCGTTGCTGTTATCGATGAATTTGTCGCTATAAGTATCGATATTTTTATTTACATTTTGCAAATTTCTTAATACCGTTAGTGATATATTTTTACACGGTCGTTATATATTTAAAACCTGGCCTCGACGTAATTGGCTTAATATTTTTATCGAAAACGCTATCGAAATCACTTGCTTACGCCATCCTTAAGGTACTATCTGTATGTTTACTCTTGAACTTTAATACAGGTATGCCAAACAAATAGCCTTCGAAATATGAAGACCCAAGTTTAGTGCCGAATCGAGATCACTTGGAGCATGAGGAACATCTAAAAACTTTCTAGAATCAATTGACAATAATAAAAAGAGAATACAAATTTTTGAAAAAATGCGCTATAGTTCCTTACCAAACTGTACACTTTCGTACACTCATGCCCTACAAAATTTTGCTGCAAAAGTAAGGGTCCTACATGGTCCATATTTCAGATGGATTAAATGCCGCGCCATCAATATTGATGTACATACGTATGTATAAGTCTAAGCTCATAATATAAGGGATGTGCACTGCATCATTGGGTCTAGCGAAACAAGAAAACTCATCAAAACATCTCGCCTAGCTTTAAATTCGAAATTTAACTCAGCAGTTTCAGGGTCTGCAGCGAGTGAATGGTGGTAGCTTTTGGCTACAGTTCCCCAGATGTGTCTTCCTCTAAATAGTGCTTCTACCTAATTTCATGGACTTTCACGCCTAAATATTGTTTTTGGGTAGGTCACTTCATAAATCGGCCTTCAGTAGTCCCTTCTCAAATCATGTGCTGAGAGAAACTAAACTCTTTTCTCAGTATCGGCTCCCATTGGCCGGATAGCTGCTTCCTTTACCACTTCACTAAGTTATTCGATTTCTCTGCAGATTTCAATGCATTATGTTATTTAGTTTTATTTGAAGATTTGCCTTTTAATGCAGCCTCTCTGTTCAAACAACATATATACTTAGCTTGTTTGATGTCTCCGCTTAGCTATTCTCTACACTTGCAATCCAGGTCTGTGACAGTAATTTTAGTACCAAGAACATTTAGGTTACTTAAATAATCAAACACTATTTATCTGTAATTATAAGAAACTTAAGAGTAAGTAAGGTGTCCTGAAGATTGGACATTACGAAGATGTACCTCTTCAAAGGAATTCCCGGCCACAAATTCGTTTTTCGTGAATTCAATTTGAAAATCGTAGAGTTGCTGCACCTTGGTATAGATTTTTTGAAGTTAGGGCTGAGTATTCTCGCCCCAGATTCATTTTGAGTTAGTTTTTTCCACTACTGCACTTATTCGCTGCGCAGATTCGTTATTGCCTTTCTGGTTACATTTTGTTGGATAGTTCTTGAAGTAGAGATTTTTTTAAGAATTTTCTTTTTCATTACTGCAAAAGTACTATATACGCTTACGCTATATAAGAGACAGAGTAATCGAGAAGACTTCTGCTGACATCTACGCTGAGGGTCGGATTGGATATTCTTTAAAATGCTGGATGTCTCTCTCTCCCTCCGACTCCTTAAATTTACTAGCATCTTCTGGACGGAAGCGCTGGGCAACGCGAAAGGTTTCAAAAAGAAACTGTGAATGAGTATGTACACAAAGCACAAATTTTCTCCGATAGCCAAGCAGCACTTTTGACACTGGCATCACTGATAACAAATTCCAGAACAGTCAGAGATGGCAAGGGTACATTAAGCTCTGCGACCGAATCAATTGATATGTCACTCAAAGCCTTGGTCATCATGCTGCTGAAGTGAACCTCCTGTAAAATTCTCGGTACCTTACTTAAATTATTGCAGAAAATAGGGAAACAGTCTTACATTTTGCTATACTACCAACCAACCCACAATATTTTGGAGACATCGATGTTTCAATTTGCCAACATCGCTTAATTTACGATAAATCGATGTAATTTTAAATTTTTTTTATATTTTAAACATCAAATGACATTCTAACATTTTTTGACTGACCATGGAAGCTTTTATTATTTATTCTTTGGAGGATCATTTAGAAATCTCACATTTGGAAGCTATTGTGAATTCTGACTTATCCATTAAAAAAGAACCAGCCTTCCATTTACGATAAATATATTGCCATACTGACAAAAAATATTCCTTATTCGGATACTTAGAATTTCAAAGAAATCAGGACTTTTTGCCCAATTGTGATGGTAAGGTATCCATATATAGATATGTATTTCTTTATTGAATAAAGAAGCAGTGTATTTTTGCATTTATTTATATTTCTCATCTACATCGAAATATCGATGTTACTCCCCAAAATTTACATCCCTATAACTGCGGATTCATAAGGAGCTAAGTCAATCATCTCTGATTTTAATCCACATAGTTCTGAGCGAGAATGGGCGAATGTGGAGCTACGTTTTTGCACTGGTTGAGTATTTCAAATTTATTTTCCTCTCATAATACTGCACCATAGTACGACTGTCAGTAACAAAATTTTCAAAATTTGCGTTGCTCATTTTTGTTTTTAAGCACTTTTTTAAATTTAAACAACCATATAATCAATGCCGAATTGTAAATTAACCAAACCTAAACTTAATTGCACACAAAATATAAATTTTAGCTTCTTCCTTTTATTTTAAATTTAAATTTTTAATTCTCTTTATTTTCGATTTTATTCATTTTCAAGTTCACTTAAACATGTTTTTAAGCATGCGATTTAAATTTTAGTAGATAAATATGTATATGCACGTACACTAAATTTACCTCATTATGTATGTATGCATGCATTCATGCATTCAAATATGCATTAATGTTTGTGTGCATATACTTGTTTTCCAATTAAGCACCTAATAGCTGCACACCTGGGACATTGTTTTAGGTCAAAATATCAAATGCCTCTGTGTGTATATATCTATGTATGTATGTATGTACCGGCATTGCCCCTCCCATAGGGGCTTTTGTGTTTGGTAGGAACTCATTATGTTGCATAAAGTTAATTAGTGAAACTGTCACAGCCATAAACTTTGCTAATAAACATAAATATGTTTTGCATTTTGTATTTTCATGAATAAATATGTAATAAAGAATTAAAGTTTGCTTGAATTAAATAAAATTGATTGCAGGAAGTAAGCGGCAAAATACACAGAAGCCAAGTAGGTAAAGAGGTGTGTGATGAGATGCTACTAGAAATATGTACATATGTATGTTTATTAATATTTTTTAATTAACTTGTTAGAAATACATATATACACAACTATTTCTGAGCATTAGGGCTGCCCTTAAAAATATAAATATCATGGGTTCTTTCTCGAAATAAAGTCACCAGCGAAACAATTAAAGATAAAAAGAGGAATTTAGTAGACGCTACCCAAGTTTGAAAAAACTTATTTTTTTTTATCGAATAAAACAGCAATATTTTTACTTTGAACCCCTATAACTCAACGAATTTAGGAATTTATATGGATGGGTTTCGATAACATATAAAATTGATCAAATTGCAACTCAAAATTTTGGTAACATTTTGCCATTTTGGAAAAAATTAAAATTTTTTACAAACCCTGCTAGTGACCCCTTAAACTTTGTTCAAATTTTAAAATTTTCGTGAACATCTTTACTTTTAGTGTAAAACAAACTAATGGACTGCCCTATCAAAAATTTATGTTTGCATATTTTTAGGACTACCCTCGTGCGCATAGTATATAATATACTTGAGCTCGATTTGTGTATTTAACTTTATTTTAAATTGAATGAATGACATAAAAAGGTGAAGAATTTGGTCGTGACCTCCTTTAAAATACGCTTCTTCAAATTAGCTCAAGACTGCTTAGCTTATTGCAAATGCTTCACATCTGTTCAAAAAGGCTGTTAGGGGTACTTACTTAAACTGGAAAATGTCTTGAAAATCTGTAAAGACTCAAAACTTTTACTTCGCTGTCCAAAATTTGGAATGCAAAATAGCTTGCATTTATTCAGAAATAGCCAGATAACCGACAAATTTTCCCTTTTAGTAAGGAAATCTCGCTTGGCTATTAATAAAAAATGAAACGATTTTCGGTGCATTTTGAGGCTCTCAGAGTTTTTTTTTAATTTTTCGAATTATTTTTCATACTTATTTGGGGAAATTTGGTCCTTTTATGAAGTTTCAGGAGTTTATCTACCGACTTTCTCAAACTTTTTTTTGGTGTGTGTTTTAAGATTTTTAGAGATTACTTTGGTACTATTTCGGAACCTTTCTGATTATTCTAGGATCCGTTAGGGATGTTCGCCAAACCTTTCGGGATATTTAAGGGGCTTGGCATTTTTTAAGTATTTTTTATGTTTTCTTTCGAGTTTTATTCTGAATTAGGGGGTATTTACAAATTTAACAATTTACAAAAGCTGGAAGAAAAATCTAAACCAAGAATCCTATCTCCCAGTTCAGCATTGCTAACATTGTCAAGAGCTATGGCATTTCTTCTTGAATTCTTTGTTTTTTTTCAGAATTTTTAGAGACTTTTTCGGGATTGGTAGGAATGTTTTCGAGACCTTGTGGTTTTTGAAGATCCACTAACTGATAAAAAAAACGTTCAAAGTTACTACCAAAATATCTCAAAACTTCCCGAAAAAAAACTTAATAAAGCTTCGAGAAAGTTGAAAAAAGTCCATACAAAATCCGAAAACTTCCCAATGAAAATAAAAAGCCTCGAAAAAGTATCAAAAAATGCCAAATGATCTTGAAAAATTTTCACGAAAACCTCAATAAAATCTCAAAACCTGTAAAGAGAACTGGAAATTAAGAATTAATTTGTGCGCAGAAGTAAATCTGGAGAAGCATACAAGAAGCCAACAAATTATCATTTGCAAAAACAGTTCAACTGAAAAGCAATATCTTAAGAGCAATCAAATCACGAATATATACGAGTAGTAGAGAAATTGAATACCGTAGATCTAGTTAATTTATTTAAAAACCTTAATATATATGTCGGTAAGTTAGAGACCCAACAGATCAAAGGTGCTATGCCTGTTGCGCGGATCATTCAAATGTAGCACCTCAACCGGGCATAGCTAATTTCTAGGCGTTCTTCTGCCATCCGCACATTGGAGGCAAGCTCGGCTGTTTAAGAAACCAGACTTTATTTTTTTTATGAATATTTTAAAGTTCATAGAAGTTTTAGCGTAGCTCTGCGCATATTTATTGCTTGCACTAGATAACCACCTACATATAATCCAGATCCCACTCACTGACCACTTTTCCCAGAACGCCAATGCAGCTGTCAAAACAAATTGCTGAAATGCGAGCGCAAATTTGCAAATAAATAAATAAAGAATTCATGGAATGTAGTGAAATAAAAGCTAAAAACCAGCTGCTTTACTTGATATCACTGCTATGTGTACTCACTACTTATAATTGCCACCTAATAGACTTTTGTTGAACTACTAAATAAATAAATACGTGGAATAATACAAGCGATGTTTATTTATTGAGAGCAAAAATATCTAAAGAATTCATAAAGTAAACAGAATAATTGTAAGGGTAATCGATATTGTTATTGTCATTGGTGTTGATTACATACACATGTACGTTAATAATAGATTAGCGCTTACACATATGTTAGTGTTTGGCCGAGCTTCTCCTCCGATTTGTGGCGTGTGCGCCATGCGCCTTGTGCGATGTTTTCACACAAAGGGGAGGGACCTACAGTTTGTATTTTTATGTGAAGCTGTTTCATGGCAGAAATACACTCGGAGGCTTGCCATTGCCTGCCGAGGGGCGAGCGATGTTAAGAAAAACATTTTTTCTAAATCGATGTTGCTTTGATCAGGGCTTGAACCCAGGCGCTGCGAAGTGGAAGCGCGCACCACTACACCACAAATACATGTGAAAAAGTAAAGTCGGTATTTTGCCGCTTAAATACTTCCTGCAATCCAAAAGTACATGTAAAAGAGTAAAGTCGGAATTTTTACGCGCTCAACTCCTAGGATTGTTCTATGCGGAAAAAATATACCCCTAGTTTTTACAACGCTTTTATCAACTTTCAATGTTGTGTGTCCAGTCTACCATTTATACTATAAATATATCAAAGGTATTTATGGTAAAGTTTAGATATCAACCTAGTCTAGATATCAACCTCGTTGTTGATATCATATCAAAGACATACAATTAGAAGACTCTAAATATCGCCCCGCCAGAAGAAGTTAAATATTGCGCCTAAAAATATGCACTACATACGCTAAAGCGAAAATGGACGTCACTCAATTTCTTTAAATGAAATTAATTCCTGCTATATGCATGTATGTACATTAGACTGCATCGCTCCCCATACAAAGAAAAATCGGTACTATTTTTCCATTAGAATTATAAAATCTATTATATTTTAAGACGTCCACCAAAATATTTTCGAAAAACATTAAGATTTAAGTGAGCTGGACCTGATTTGAAAATACCTCCAAAAATGGAGTTTTTCATGAATAAAAATAGTTTCTTAAAGATATTTTTTTAAAAAATCCCCCCAAATGACAAAACGGTTTAAGCTTAAAAAATTTGCATGAAAATATTTTTAAAAAATTAAAAAAAAAATTTAAACGGAATCGTAATGATGAAATTTTTGATGCTGTTTTTTAACTTTTTTCAAAGATGGGTATAAGAAAGACTTGAATAACTGAACCTAAGCTATTTCGATTTAGACTTAAGAGGTGTCATTGGAAAGGTATTTATTTTCTCACCCTTTTTATTTCTTTGATAATAAACTCATTAAAAGGATGAAAGAGAGAAAGGTAGGATGAACGAACGTCATTCAAAGTTGAATTAAGATGTGTTGGTATTTGAAACAAAAAAATGGGACACGAATGATCTTTTTTTTGGACAGAAATAAAAACAGTGTGAAAATACCTTTCTATCGAGATCCAATAAGTCTAAATAAGATTAGTTTTGGCCCAGTTATTGAAGTTTTTGTAAATCAATCTTTGAAAAAAGTAAAAAAAAGCATCAAAAATCTCATTCGTACGATTCCGTTGAAAAGATTTTTAAATATTTTTATGCAGATTTTTTAAGCTTAATCTGTTTTGTCATCTGAGGGGACTTTTTACAAAAAGTTCTTTAACAAACTATTTTTATTCTTAAAAAACTCCATTTTTGGAGGTATTTTCAAATCGGTCCAGCTCACTTAAATCTTAATATTTTTCCGAAATATTTTGACGGACGTCTTAAAATGTTATAAGTTTTGTAATTCAGGCGGAAAAACCGCAACTTTTTTTGGTGATGCAGTCTAATGTACATAATGTATATACTCAACGTGAGCACAAAACATTTTGCTTTGCATAGTCTTCTGTTCTCTTTTCACGGCAGGTTGAATTATTTTAATATCTATTGCAATTTTATACAGACAAGACTAAAAAGTAGAAAATAAATAAAAAACTTTTTAATATACTACTTACGCTTTTATAAATGGACTAAAAATTGGAAAGTAATATTTCTCAATCAAATAGAATTAGTTTTGATAACTTTTGATTTAGAAATTTTAGCAAAAGTCATTATAAACAATTTATGAGATTGCAAATGAAAAGCGTAGGGCATGAATCACGTATGACGACAATCGTCTGGACGATATCGTGTTGAGATATTCTTGCTTCATGAAACCCAAAAAATGTTTGATCGTTTGTGCGATATCGTCAACTTGATTCCAATTTTGCTTGTATTATATATGTATGTATGTGGGTATATGAATAACGACCGCTTAAAACCGATTTCAAATTTGTAGTTTCTCTGTAGAAATTGTAGGTCTATGTTTGACTATTGTCAATTAAGTCTAATGCTTTGTATTGCATGCGCTCTCACGTTTTTCGTTTTCAATCTCATAAACTGTTTATAATGACTATTGCTAAAATTTCAATTTCGAAAGTTATCAAAACAAATTCTATGGGACTGAGAAATATTATTTTCTTATTTTTAGTACATTTATAAAAGCGTGGTATATTAGAAATTTTTTATTTTATTTTTGCCTTACAAGAGTGTGACATTTTAAGAAACGAACACAATATTTTCTAACCCTTTGCCTTTATTTAGAATCGAACACGAAAAGATAAAGGGGCAATCAAAAGGCAACATTTTTTGGTACAAAGAAATCACTTTAAGTATGCAGAAAATTATCTGCGAATAAAAATTCAGACCGCTCTTAACTTGAAAATTGTAAAACATGCTCGAGTTCGAGTCCTCGGGGAGAGGAATTTTTATTTTTTATATTTTTATTTTCTTTTAGTCATTTGTTTTCACTGTCCTAAAAAGAATTTGTTTAAGATTTTATTCTTTTAAACAGAAAAAAATATTTGTTTTTAATTTAGTTTATTTATTTTATTTTATTTTCTTCATATAATTTTCTTTTACTTTTTAAATTTTATTATTTAAACAGTTAATTTTTTTATTTCCCCTAAATTTTTAGAAAAGTATATACAGTTTCTTTTTATTTTTTAGTTCGTCTTTTTTTAAATTTGTTCTTATTTTAAGATGCCACAGTTTTATCATTTTCTTTAATTTAATTTTTTTTAAATACAATTTTATTTTTAGATAGATATTGTTTTAAAAAGAAAAATATTTTAATTTAATTTTTTTATCATTACTTTCTTTTAATTTTCGGCTTTTATTTTTAACCGACTTCACAAAAAGGAGGAGGTTATCAGTTCGTCGGAATATTTTTTTTTTATGTATGTTACCGCATATTTTTGGACCACGTCAACCGATTTCGTTAATTCTGTTTGCATCGGAAAGCTAGTATCTCAGAGGTGGTCCCATACTGGTTTAGATCCGATTATTGGATCATGAGATATATATATATATTTTTTTATATGAGAATTGTAGTCGTTTTTTTTGCTAAAATTACTTGTTTTTAATAATGTTTTTTTTTCTAAATTCTTTTATTTTTTTTAGAAAAAATGTCATAAATTTTTGATTTTTATTTTGGTTCTTTTTAACCGACTTCACAAAAAGGAGAAGGTTATCAGTTCGTCGGAATATTTTTTTTTATATATGTTACCGCATAACTTTGGACCACGTCTACCGATTTCTATAATTCTTTTTTTAAAGGAAGGGTGTTAAATACCTCACAGGTGGTCCCATATTAATTTGGTTTAAATCTGACCATTGGATCATGAAGAAATCAATGATAATCCTAAATTTTTATATGAAAATTGAAGTCCGTTTTGTTTTTTGATTAAAAATTACTTGTCTTTATTTTCAATAAAAATTTTTCATTGTTTAAAAGACGAAAAATAATTTCATTGAATTTTCAGGACTGTACTGGGATTCTTGAAATCGTTGCACTAAATTTCTATCCCTAAAAATCTCTGAATGAATAACATTTGGGCCTAAAGATGTGCAACGCGAAAGCGGAAGGGATTCAACAGAAAATCATAAGCAATATGAATATCGTCGTTTAAAGTACAAAACCGCGTATCAACAGTATCGACGAGTAAAAACATTCATATTTCAAAATGTTTTTTGTTTTTTTTTATGAAGCTACCGCATTTCTGGCTAGTATATTTCAGGACGAATGGATAAGAGAGAGAGCCAAGAGACGATATGTTATATTTCCCTGGAGGCGTTGTACTTTTTTTAAGCACAAGCATTATTCATTTAGACATTTTTAGCGATACAAATCTAGCGTAGCGATTTCTAGAATCCCACTGCTGGATACCAATTATGTACCTTTCATTGGGTAATTGGTGACCCAAATCTCTTTACCAAAGCAAAGCTTACATAACTGTGAAAGCCAGTTTCATTGATATTTTATAGTTGCGAAAGCTCTTTTGTTGCATAATTCACGGCCGTGAAAGCTACATTTCATGCAAACACCCCATACATGGCGTCGCCTGCATATAATTTCGCGCAGTACAAAATATCCATTAATATTAGTGCCAGCAATTGTAAGTGTTAACATGAGCTTACACTCGACTACAAGTGTGGATGTGAAAATGTGCGGGTGTGTGTCTGTGCGCCGCGTGCGCACAAGTGCCTCTTATCATTTTGCGTACATTTTGTCGCTGCCGCACATTTGTCGCAACGGAATGTGTCGTGTCGGGTGTTGCGAGTCGCGGTCAATGCTTTTCTCGCCATTTGCAAAAGCACACAGCGACGCATACATGCATACGTATATGTATGTAGATAATCGCACGCTGAGGTGGCGTGAGGCGACAATGCGATGTTGCTGCCAGCAACAACCATAACAACATCAGCAACAGTAATGGCATTCGTTAAACACCCGTCACTCGCCGCAGTAGCGGCAGCAGCAGCGGCAAGAACCGCGTGAGGCGTTGCGGTTTTTGCTTCCGTTAGCTGCTGCCCATTTGGCCCACACAAACTCAGTCACTCGCAGGCGTTCTAAACGTGCCTCTAATGCTGCCACAAGGAGTGCGAACGTGATGTAGCATTTTATACGTATGTATATATGTACATATTTGCACTTGTATTTATGTATAGTATATGTATGGCTGTGGATATTTGTTAGTTTTGTTGGCCATTTAAGCGGTGGCGGTTCTCTCGTGTTTGCATAAATGCGTATTTAAGCGCCACACTTACTATTTACATATATGTAGGTATACATGTACATACATACATATGTACCACTTGCCACATGCTTTATCGTAGCCTTTTCCATGCTTGTTTGTCTGGTTAAGCGTTCTGCCACAATGTTATTGTTTTTGTTGTTAAACTTTGTTGCTTCCATAGTACATACATGGCTATTGTTGTTGTGTCAGTTCACATTGCTCTGCGGTAATGTCCTGCGCAACGGCTGCTCCCGCCGCTGCAAGTGACACATTTGTTGTCTTGTTATTTGTTGAGGCTCTTGTTGCCTCTGCCACAACCGCAATGCTACAACGACGTTACACATATATGTACATAAATATATGTATACATACTTATATGCAAGAAAGTGATATTGCAATTGCGGTTACTTACTACAAATGGCACTCGCATGCCTTCGCAACGACCGCAACAACAGCATCGGCAATACAACAAAAAAAAAACGTTTTAGTTCAACGCAGTTCAGTTGTATAGTGCAATTCAACTGTAACGCTGTTGGGTTGGGTCGCGACGACCCGTCAAGTTTTACCGCTCTATTTGCATAGTTGTGCGTCTTTACTTTCCACACCCATTCGTTCATTTGCAACTTGGTGGTAGTAGATACTCGGTATATGGGTCAAAATAAAAATGTCAAATTCAGACACTCACTCATCTACTCCACACACACACACACTCATAGTGATCCATGTAGTCATTCAATCAAATTGTGCCGGCACTGCCCTGTCAACAAAGGTCAAATGCAGCTTTACTAGATTATTTTCACCTCTTACAGCAGCGTGTGCATTTTGCGAAGCCTCTCCAGCATATATCCCAGCACCCAATTCGACCACAAAGTCAACAACCATCCGCATCATAGCTTGCCACCAATCGCTTTAGTCCCCCGTTGGTGACCCAAATAACTACATAAAATTTTTTTTTTTGTATTTCAACGCCAACGCAAACGTTTGTGGCCGCTGTGCGCCTTTAAATATGCTACGAAAGTAAACCGCAAAAGTTGAAATTGCCAGTAGAAACAAGAGCTTTGTGTGTTGGGCGTTTTCATTTATCGAAGCTACGCCAGTAAAACGATGAAAGTAAAACCGAGAAATGGTATTAAAAACAAGTGAAAAAGAACCACCACAACAACAACAACAACGACAAGAAATATGACACAAAAAGCGACGCCATAGTTACAAAGCAGTTTCCATTTGTCGTCTACTTTAAGTTACTTTGTTGGTTAACTTTAATAACTTTTCAGAGGATTTACAAAAGGTAACTAATCGAAAGCGTAAGCTTAAAGCGACGAAAAGTTAAATTGAATGGAAAATTTGTTGCGGTGGAACTATAATTTTGGGACTTGTGCGACATAGCAGCGACCAAAGTTTGAATGGAGGTAGCTAAATATTATTTGCTGCGACTGCGGTAATGGAAATTTACTACAAATGTTTTACTTTAGACTTTAATTGCTTAGAATGTGTTTCACATTCAAGGAGATTCAAGGCGTTAGATTAATTCAGATTTATGTATATATGCAGCTGCGGCTGTGGTAAAGCAATTCCTCGTTGAAGTTTGGCACTGCGTGTGAAAACATTTAGGACTGTGGAGTGCGTAGTTCAGTGTTGAGAACCAATGAGTCTCTAAGGCAATCTGCATACACTTCTGGTGCACTTATTTCCTCCGCATACATTGCTATGCATTCTTTGTCATTTTTTGTTTCAAAGTAGTTACGGAATGTTAGCTAGTTGATAGCTTTTGAATAAATCTGGATGTTGAAACCGTTATGGAAAATCTATCTATCTATCTTTAAAAATTACAATAATAGTTTGGCCAGCTCGCCGTGTTTTGTGAATCGATCTTGGGATATTGATTTATTTTTTGCCGTTTTCTTCCAGCATCGATTATTTTTATTTCGATCTTAATCGATTCAAAGACCGATTTGTTTTATTTCGATCTGGCATATCTACTATTCACTGGTTTTTAAATTACTTGCCAGTGATTAACACTTTGAGAGTGGATATAGCTTCTCAGCTGTATCGGCCTGCTTTTGGTACTTGGCAAAGTGCAGGAGCGGGTCACGATTGAGTGACTTCAGCAGATAGAGCGGAGTTGCATGTCGGATAGGCGGTATGGTTTTAGAAAAGAACGTAGCTTGATAACTTTTTTTTTAAAAAAAACGCATAAAATTTGCAAAATCTCATCGGTTCTTTATTTGAAACGTTAGATTGGTCCATGACATTTACTTTTTGAAGATAATTTCATTTAAATGTTGACCGCGGCTGCGTCTTAGGTGGTCCATTCGGAAAGTCCAATTTTGGGCAACTTTTTCGAGCATTTCGGCCGGAATAGCCCGAATTTCTTCGGAAATGTTGTCTTCCAAAGCTGGAATAGTTGCTGGCTTATTTCTGTAGACTTTAGACTTGACGTAGCCCCACAAAAAAATAGTCTAAAGGCGTCAAATCGCATGATCTTGGTGGCCAACTTACCGGTCCATTTCTTGAGATGAATTGTTCTCCGAAGTTTTCCCTCAAAATGGCCATAGAATCGCGAGCTGTGTGGCATGTAGCGCCATCTTGTTGAAACCACATGTCAACCAAGTTCAGTTCTTCCATTTTTGGCAACAAAAAGTTTGTTAGCATCGAACGATAGCGATCGCCATTCACCGTAACGTTGCGTCCAACAGCATCTTTGAAAAAATACGGTCCAATGATTCCACCAGCGTACAAACCACGCCAAACAGTGCATTTTTCGGGATGCATGGGCAGTTCTTGAACGGCTTCTGGTTGCTCTTCACTCCAAATGTGGCAATTTTGCTTATTTACGAAGCCATTCAACCAGAAATGAGCCTCATCGCTGAACAAAATTTGTCGATAAAAAAGCGGATTTTCTGCCAACTTTTCTAGGGCCCATTCACTGAAAATTCGACGTTGTGGCAGATCGTTCGGCTTCAGTTCTTGCACGAGCTGTATTTTATACGGTTTTACACCAAGATCTTTGCGTAAAATCTTCCATGTGGTCGAATAACACAAACCCAATTGCTGCGAACGGCGACGAATCGACATTTCACGGTCTTCAGCAACACTCTCAGAAACAGACGCAATATTCTCTTCTGTACGCACTGTACGCATTCGTGTGGTTGGTTTAATGTCCAATAAAGTAAACTGAGTGCGAAACTTGGTCACAATCGCATTAATTGTTTGCTCACTTGGTCGATTATGTAGACCATAAATCGGACGTAAAGCGCGAAACACATTTCGAACCGAACACTGATTTTGGTAATAAAATTCAATGATTTGCAAGCGTTGCTCGTTAGTAAGTCTATTCATGATGAAATTTCAAAGCATACTGAGCATCTTTCTCTTTGACACCATGTCTGAAATCCCACGTGATCTGTCAAATACTAATGCATGAAAATCCTAACCTCAAAAAAATCACCCGTTATAAGGAATACATGGTTGAATGTTCATAGTGCGGTACGGGGGAGTTCCAGAAAATATGTCCTTGACATATTTGTTGACTTTAGGGCGCTTTTGATTACCTACGTTAGGATAGGGTAGTTAAGCGCCTGAACCAGCTTGGATGCACGGATACAGATCTCTGGAGGAGCTATTTTCCGACCGATGAGCCATCTTGATTGGTGTGGCAGAGACCGTCGAGGTTTGGGTGGTTCGCGACTATCCGAAGAGGCCTGTGGTCCATTTATTTTGAACCTTTTAATGGATTCCCTTCTTCGGCAGCTGGTGCCGCACTGTAACTTCAGTGCGAATGCCGTCGACTTTCTCGCCTTTGCGGAGAGCCAGTTTTGAGCTGAAGTTGATCGCAAGAAGGAACAGCTATTTGATATTGTCAATAGCTGGAGCCGACGTATAAGAGTTGACATTTCGGTGGACAAAACGGTGTTTATGCCGCTCAACGGGTTAACGGAGTCAATCTTATGTATGTTGGACAGGTACTCCGCATCCTCATATGTGACTGAGGCCTTGGCCGACGTGCTGTTCGTACCATTTATCGTAGCCTATACGTGGCCTATGTTACTTTCGGGTCCAATATTTTGTACGAGACATCTATGTCGGTTGTGGGCCGCCAGGTCATGCACTGATTAGACGGACGCACTGCAGGTAATGATGGGACGCGCCTTCTTGACTTTGGGGTCATAGTGCGGGCTATGAACTTCAGGTTAAGAAAGGGCATAGGCATTCCGCCATTTACGGGGTATATCGCGGACGGTGACACGCAAAGGGGCTTAACTGAATGAAAACAGTTGCTGGGGGACAAAGTCCCCGTTGTGCTAATGGGAGATAATCCGGACTTCGGGCTTTATCTGAGAATTTGCGCGTGACGGTTTTAGGAGGCAAAGGCGTGCAGATTAAGCAGTGCGTCAATGGTCACCAATCCATAGTAGTATGGTAATTCAACAGGTGGTGGCTTTGACTGGAGACTTAAATTTGGTACCACGGTGAGCAGAAACCGTTTAAGCGTGGTCCAACCTAATCATGCGGCACGGTCCTTCTGGGAGCATCGTGGTGGGTTTGGTTTAGCACCCATATGTGGCGTTGCATTGCCACTAGGTGCCGGACCCAAAGTAGGCGTCGAACCCTACCAAAGTGGTTAGTGTGTCCATTCCGCACTGCCGATTAAATAGTACGCAATGCTTGCATTTTCGGGATTCAGATCAACGATCTGCTGTGCGTTTGACACCCAAGTTAAACATCTACAGACGTTATCTGAATAGTGAAATCCCTACAAATCAACCCCTTTACGCGAAATTTTCGTGTGTGCCATTTGTTCGAAATTGACTTTTTGATGCAAATTTGTTTTACAAGTCGAAAACGTTGTCGTGTTAAATTTGCTGTCCGGCAGAGTATATACGTAAGTAACTTAATTATGTCAATACCTGCAGTTGTGAAACACCTATACCTATACGAAAAAAATTTACATAATTTTTCATAAAAAGCTTTTAATAAACTCTTAAAAATGTTACAAAAGTAATAAGAGCATTTAGTTCATATCACAAACATACTTCCAACACATAAATATTTCATTAAAAAAATGCAACATTGTTTTTACTTTTGCACATCATTTGCACAATTAGCTTGAGCGCTACACAAAATTAATATTAAAAAATATATAATTAAATATTGTCTGTAAACTCTATTTGCAAATATTTCATTCCGTATTTCTTTTTTATTTTTTTTACAGATTGCATTTAACTAAAGTACATATTTATTATTATACTCGCATACAAACATAGCGGCGTGGAGTCAAATATGCATGTTGGCAATTGTGGTCATGACGGCGTATGCAAACAGACAACAAATAAAAGCTACAACAGCAGCAAAAAAACCACTCATTGCAACAAAATTCATGCTAAAAGCTATAATAGTTAATAGTAATAACGAAAATAAAAACCAACCACTTGATAAGTGCAACTGTGCCGATACTTGATTGGTAACAGCAGCGACAACGGCAGCAGCAGCAGCAGCAAAGTGGCAATAAAAACGTTTAACCAATCAAATTAACAATCATTAAAATATTCATACAGCCGTGAATAGTGAAATACATACTTAACGCACAACGAACGGTTCAATGTGTAGTTGAAGAGAGACCACTAATAAAATAGTTACATAGCTTACCTATACTCAAAAGCAGCTAGAAAAAAGGGTAAGTGTGGGAAAGTGTTTATTAAAAAAAAACTATTTATTATGAAAATGCAAAAAAAAAACTGTATCTATCAGAGGAAAATCATAAAACGTTTACTTTTTTGTTATTTCATAATAACGTTGAATATGTTGCTATGTAATAGCTGCAGTTTTTTTCATCCTTGGTTGCTCTATGAATTATTGATTGGTCTTAAAAGCTATTAATAGTAGAATGCGGTCGCGCATTTTTAAGGCAATTATTGTAATGAAAGGGCGCGAAAGTTGCTTTAGGTGTAAAAAAAAAACAAGTTTTACGTAAATGTTTAACCCATTAACGACGAAGGGGTATTTAAATACCCCCAAAACACAGTTCATCCAAATCGCAATATCTCGGAGACCGTAACAGCTATGAGACTGATTTATTTTTTGCAAGGTTACGAAATTCTGGTGTAAGTTACTGTTTCTATAAAATGTTACGGAATTCCGAATGGTTTTTGCCGTTTTTTTAATCAAATGTGGTAAATTGAAAAAAAATAAAAAAAATATATTTGCCAATTCGTATAAAATTTAAAAGTTAGTAGAACAAGGTCAAAATACATGATCAGTTTGCCTATAGTATTCTCTAAACACAGCAGGAACCAAAAACTTGATCACGCAAATGCACTGGGAATCTGGCTCCTATGTCTTGGAGGGGGTATTTAAATACCCATCCGGCGAAAAGAGTATAAAATATTAGATTATATTGACTTTAACATAACTTTCTTAGAAGGAAAAAAATGAAGGTCCTTCTGTATTTTTTATTAAAGAAAAGGAAATAAGTAATGCAAAATATATTATTTATTATGAAATATTTATTAGTGAGATCTTTTTATCTTTTTTGCATCGGGTTCAACTGCATTGTGATAGTCAGAAAAACATTTTTTTGGATGAAGCAATGCGTTACACTTTTTACATCCAAATTGAGTTTTTATGCCGCATTGACGACAGCGGGCGCGCCGATCCAATGTTTCTACAATGTGATTCAAACCGTCTGTCCTTTGGCCTCCATCTCGGTTGGTTATTCGTCGTTTACAAGTACGTACATCAGTTACCAAAGCTTCAGCAACTTCCACACGGAAATCGAATTGATTCATCGGCTTGAACTTTTCATATTTTGCACAAAACACTTTCAGTTTCCAGGCATTAACCATAGCTGCATCAAAAGCATTCGTTAGCAATGGCCAATACCACTTCTTTCCACGAATTTTAATGCGATAATTGTTCATAGCATTGTCGAACAAGTCTACGCCACCCATGCGATGATTGTACTCGTGAATGAGCAACGGCTGGGGAACAGTAATCATTTTCTTGCCTTTGCGATCATATCTCTTAACATGGCGTAGTGGCTCATGTTTAAGAAAGTTTGACATAATAGTTACAACCTGTTATATATTCATCACAAAACAAAAGAATATTATACAACAGAAAAAGTTAAAAAAAAAAATTATTGTATAAAGAAATTACCGAATTGTCATTCCAGCGTGTAACTAGTACTTTGTTATTGCTATCAAATACGAAATCAGAGCTTCCTCTCGATCTTTTCTTCATATCATTAATGCACACCAAAGGAGCATAATTAGTTCGATTATCACGCACAGTGCCCGTTGCGAAGTACCCATTACAGCTCAAGCGACGCATCAGCTTATAACTCGTAAAAAAGTTATCAAACGTCACATTGTGGTTCTCGGGACGTTCGAGATGGGACAATAATTGGAGAACAACGTTTTCTCCAAGGCTATAATCATTACTGAATTTTGTAGCTGCACCTGCATACAGTATGAACTGGTAACAGTAGCCATCGTCCGATGTCAAACACCAGTATTTGTACCCAAATCGGATTGGCTTGCTTTTTATAAACATTTTACACGAATGACGTCCATAATAAGCGATCATCTGCTCATCTATGCTTAAATTGTGGGAGAATACGCCGAACTGCATGAACTTTTTATTCAAAGTATCATTCAGCGGCGATACTTTAGCAAATTTGTCACTCGGCCGAAGGTTTTGGTTATCACAAACGTGTATATATTTCTTGATTTGTTTAAATCTGTCTCGGCTCATAGATCTCTTTATATATTCACAACCTAGAGATTCCCTATTAGACCAATATGCTGGTATGTTAGGCAAGGTATGATAGCAGTAATGTACAAAATGCCAAGGAAACTCTTTACTTCGTCCATTGTTGTGACAAATTCAGGATCATTATTTTGTGCAGCATACTCATTTGTGCTATCTGCAACAAGCATAAGTACCTCATCATCTATGAAGCAATTCCACAACTGAAGTGGAGACATTGATCCTGAATGCACTCAATAAGTAATAAGTTTAAGAAAAAACGCGAGGCTACTTACCAATCTTCTCATATAGCTCCTTATGTGAGCTTGCAGTATTATCAAAAGGTTCCTTGCCAAACTCGTAGTTTTGCCGGTGGCTCCACTTTGGGTTTTGTGATTCAATCACTTTGCGAGTTTCTTGTGCCGCTTTCGATGTGGATGGCTGCAAATTGAGACCGTCGTCTGCGATTTTCACCAAGTTTTTATTGCCGTCGTTATATATATATTCCACTTCAAAACTGCCGGCTACTTCTTGAGGAAACCTTTCGACATCTGTGGTAATTTGAATATTGTCATCTAGTTCTTCCGTATCACTGACAGCATCCACTTTTTCAGGTGGCGCAATAATGATATTTATTTCATCTGCATATCCACCGGATTCATCTTCGTCACTCCAACTATCTACTTCTGCCTGTAGTTCCAAAGCGGTTAAAAACTTTTTTCTTATCATTTTTACTGATCAACACAAAATTTTGGTATTCACTTATATGCACAAAAGTTATTTTTCAATGCTGTTTTGATAATACTTTCATTACACAACCTATATCAGCTGTTTGCATTGGCAAAAGTGTGCTGCCATACTACGCATTTTATATATGGTCAGAACTCAGATCTGACGGATGGGTATTTAAATACCCCCCGAAAATCACGATTATGGTAAAAGTTATATGCCTGAAATTTAGCAAGACAACTTCTATGACTTATATAAGCACTCTGATAAAATTTTAATAAAATCACACGACGGGATCTATGAGCAGGCTTTAATGGGTTAATAGTTTACGCTTTAACATACATACAGATATTTTATGCGTTGAAAGGCTTTGTTGGCTATTGAAAGTATTATGGTTTTGTTTGGCTGCGCCATTTATTAGTTTTCCAAAGATCCTATGGATGTGCATTTTGAGCGTTTTTACTTTTATTTTTCGATACTTTGGATTATCAGTTACTTAGTGTTCGCAAGGCAGAAAAATTGATACCAAAAATTAATTAATTAAAGTTTATCTCACTTCTAAGGCAATCATTTAATTACATTTTGAAGACATGAAGCGGTTCAGGGTTCGTGGCAATTTAAAATTTTTAAGCAACAAGCGAACTGATATCTTGCACTGCACTAGAGTTTATCGAAACAGTCAGAAATTAGTAGGAATGATGTCCGAAATAGATTGCAAGTGTGGCACTACTACTAAACCCTGCCTAAATCGTTGGACTAACGATAGGCTCACGAAACGTGCTGTTGAAACACCGTATTATTTTCAATTTTGGAAAAGAAAAATTAAAACTTTTTTTAGGCTCAAAAATTTTCCTTTTAAAAGTCACTTTAAAAGGTCTGATTGAATAAGAAATTAGCTTGATATTTAAACCAACCATGAAAGGTAACATTTTTGAAACTTTCTTTTTTTTACCATTCCAAAACATGTAATGAACTTTTTAAGACAAAAATTTGCATGCATTTTTCGCAAGAACAACTGACGACGATGATTGCAAAGAGCATTTTCTATGCATCTTTGGCTCTCGCTGGACTAAGGGGGCATATTTTTTTTGGTCAGATATGTTCCAAAATGATCAACAATATTCGCCGGCCTTCTTCAATTTTCTAAGATCCTTTCAGAAATCATAAAGGCTAGAGAGCGAATTTATTTTTTAGTTTTCTGTAATCATACCTGCTGCCTTGGGCCTGAGTTACGAAAAGCCGTCATTTTTTACTTTGATTTTGCCATCCATTTACCCATGCCAAAAGAGTAATCAGCAGACTTTAAACTGGGAAGAAATCTGCCAAAAGAAATCAACTAATGTTTATACCTGACTAATAACTAAACGTCTCAAAAATTTTAAAATGATTTAACTCGATCATTTTAGTCCAGAATTCATTGGATGCTGTCAATTCCTTCTTAGTCCTTTGCTTGAAAAATGTACTTGTAAAACTCAGCTTTAACAAAGAGGGTTGGTCGATCGAAGCTTTACGAACCCATAACAGCAATCCAAATCCTCGGTAACTGAAGGAAGGACGATTGCCTCTTGTAAAAAGGCGTTTTAGTGTGATCAGTTGCCCCGGAAAAAATCAGAATTGAAAATTTTGATAGGCTGCTGATAGGGCATAATACAAAGAACCAATTATGGAGGAACGTTTAGTGAAGAGTGCAAAAAATAGACAGGCAGTATTCTTGAAATACTGGACGAAGACAAAGAAACGTAATTGACCAGTCGGTTCTACCTATAGTTATTACGCTGCGCCATCTTGATCACTGGTTTTCAATTTTTTATTTTTTTTTCTGCTGAAACTAGTGGACTTATATAAAACTTTTGATATTTTTTGCGGAAGTACGAACGTTTTCCTAAAGGAAAGGAAGAATATGCAAATCGGCAACGTTTCTATCTTAGGTGATAGAGTTGTCTTTCGCTCATCCATTTCTTGCGGAGCTAGGCATGAGCACTGTTTATCTTAATAAATAAACTATGCCCAGGCAGCCATACTGCTGCCCTTCTTGGCAGAGACTATACTGTTATTTTCTTCAACTCTACATTTGGCGTTAAAATTAATTTTGTATTTGAATTTATAAGCGATTCAACATCGCCCGAAATGTGCGCTTTCTAGAAAACTTAAACACAATTTACACAGGCGGTTTTGTTGAAAGCGATATTGAGTAGCTTAGAAAATCGCCTCATGTAATTGCTGCTTAAGTGATCTAGAACGTGCTAGAGTAATTAGACTCAGCAGGGAGCTAAACGTATTTTATGTTATACCCTCGATACCAAAATGATTGAGTAAATACCTAAAATTTATTTGAAAATTTTATGAAGTAAATTTCCTCGAAAGAATATTAAAGAAATTAAATTTTTACGAGATTTAAATTTGTAATTATTATCTCAGTCGACTAATTAGTTAATTAGTTTCTTTCTTTGGAAATAAAAATATGTAAGTCATTTGACATGTCTCTTATTCTCCGCTATTACGCTGCAATCTACTAACGGATTGCCGTTAAAACTTATAAGGTCCATGAAAAAAATTCCATTGAATTTATGAGCGCGTGAATATTTTCCACAAAGCATAAAATTTTAATTTTAATTTATTGTTGGCGAGCAAATGACGACCAATTATGAGCCTCAAAAAAGCGGAGGCGTCTTGTTTTATTATTGTCTTAGTTGCAGGGAAGGCATGCTACAACTCGGCACGCAAAAGCCACGCCACTATCAAAATGACTTGCTGCACCGCACCAATGCACACAAACACACACACACACGCACGCATACATATGTACGATGAGTACACAACATAAAATAGTGGAATTAATAGGAGCCCAAATGAATGAGCCGCGTGCATCTGTTGCGTCCACATGAATGCGTATGTAGATGTGTGCTGCCATGTATGAATGTATGTAATTTGCGCATGCAACACAACTCCAGCGGAATATACAGCAGCCACAGTAGCAAGTAACAGCTGCTTTGTGAGCACAAGCAGTGGCGCATTGGCTGCTTTCTGTGGCGACTGTCGCGTTGGCGTGCGGGCGTAGTGCGACTGACTTGACTATTGGACCGACGCGACGGCGCATACGCTTGACAATTGCGTGACAATTATAATTGCTGCTCGACGTTGAGTCGCCAATGCAAGCGTTGGTTGCGTCCTCCGATGTGTTTATAATAATTGTGTGCATCTGAATATATGCACGTATGTGTGTATGTGCATTTGTCTGTATGCATACATATATATTACTTGGCTTTCCATTCCGTCACGCGTTCCAAAATGCTCAGTGTTGCATGCATTTAACAATTAAATGAACAATGCGCCATTGCACATACGCACTGTGTTGAAGCATTGAAGCAGCAGCAGCAGCTCCAGCAGCAGAAGTAGTGGCATAGCAGCGCAGTGGAGACACAAAGCCAGTGCCAGGCAATGAGGCAGTGAAGCAGTCAAGTGAGCGCCATCAACTCATTCTAGTTAAATGCAGCATTTCCAACTTTAACTTTGCTGCAGCATAAATTTAATTTGATGACAAAAGCAACATAGCCGCATTTGTTGCTGCCTGTAAGTAGTTGGCTTTCGCGTCGCTGTAATTACTGCCTATTTCATATTTAGTCTACAAGTGCAAAGAAAAATAAACTCAATTAAGCTGCTGAGGCAAGTGGAGATAAAAATAATTTTGGCATTCAAGGTTTACATATGCACATTCATACTTATATAGTACATTAGAAACGCCAGCAAAAACAAAAACTAGATCTTGAGTTTTACACACAGTTAGTAGTTTGCACCTGAAAGAAAGTTTGCTCGGCCCCTCTAGTTGAAATGTACACTCCGATATACCTAAAGAAGAATGAAGCGCCACAAAATTTTCCACTCTTACGAAGGCCCAAAAACCCCTACTTCGGAACATTTTCCACCACCGGTTATTGGTTAGTTTTGACTAAAAAAAATGCTGTGTTTGGGTTCCATGAGCTTTGTGAGTATTTTTCTGCATAATCTTTATCTCAGTATCAATCTCAATCTCAATATCAAACTGAATCTCACTGTCAACCTCAATCTCAATCATAATATCAATCTCAGTTTTAATCGTAAATTCAATCTTAATCTTAACCTTAATCTACATTTTAATCTTAATATTAACCTCAATCTTAATCTTAACCTTATTCTTAATCCTAATCTTGGTCTTAATCTTAATTTTAATATTAATCCCAATCTCAATTATAATCTTAATCTTAATATAATCCGAAATCTTAATTTCAAACTCAATCATAATCTAAATCTAAATCTTAATCTTAACCTTTTTCTTAATCTTGATCTCAATATTAATCTAAATATTAAAATAAATCTCAATCTCAATTATAATCTTAATCTTGACCTTAATGCTAATCTAAATCTATATCCATATACATATATCAGCCTTAACCTCAATTTGGGTTTCAAACGAAATCTTCACCTCAACGTAAATCTTAGACTTAATATTAATCTTTATCTTAATCTTGATTTTGATTTTAATCTTAATTTTAATTTTTATCGTACCCAACCACCTTTTCATTTGGTTTGATTGCAGTTTGAAATTAGAGCCTAATGCTGGGTTTCCACTAGGCATTAAATGGCAAAAATGACAAATGATAAAGTCGGGCATTAAAAAATAATCGTGTCATTACATTGAAAAATTAGTCATTAAGTTCATTTCCACTTGGCATTATTTTAAATTGCATACATTTTTTGTAATTTCAATGCCTAGTGGAAATTCGGCATAACGCTTTTATAGATTTTTCCAAAAACATCACTGTCTCTTGCCAATTATTTCCATCAAGTGTAGGCAGATTTTCATGAACCTGTTTCGTTCATTGTATTTGTGAGTATCTACCCCTGCTTTCGCCCAACCCCAGATTTTTGGTAACCCAAAATTCATACATTTCGTTGCGGTTGTTCTTGTGATCGCAGTGGCACTACTAATCCCTTTCTAGTCTATCAATCCTGGACGCTAAGCTTACTTAACGCTAGGCCAGGAAACGTGCTGTTTCAGCGAGATCGGACCAAATGGAAAGGCGTGTTAACTGAGTGGGTCTGAGTGGGCAGGTGGGGTGGTTGGTGTCGCGGAAGCAGTCTTCACAAGCATACAGGCCTTAACTGTGCCAGAGTTACCCGGGTCTCTGGTGGCAGCTGAAGTTCATCGCAGCGATGGCTCCAACTCTTCTTCTTCTTCTTCTTTATTGGCGCTGTAACCGCCAAGGCGATTTTGGCCGAGTCCAAAAAAGCACGCCAGTAATTTCTCTTCTGTGCCAACTGTGCCGTAAATCTTTCTCTCGAAAACTCCAAGAGCCGCTTCATCAGATGTTTTCAATGTCCATGCCTCCGCGCCATACACCAGCACAGGCATGATGAGTGACTGATAGAGTGTGCTCTTTGTACGACGAGAGAGGACTTTACTTCTCAATTGCCTACTCAGTCCAAAGTAGCACTTGTTGGCAAGAGTGATTCTCCGTTGAATTTCAAGGCTGACATTAGGTTTGTACCACACGAGCCCAGAAAGCGTTCCTCATGCAAGAAAAATGGGTCGTAGAGAATACCTTCCACTTCTGGATCGTAAATGTCTTCTTCTTCGTGCCCGAAATAGCCCGGACTTTTTCCAAACAGAAATGTGTAAGAAGTAAATTTTAAATAACAGCTGTTGTTTGTTTACATCCGATAGCAAATTTTGTAAAATACAAAAATGGAAATTAGCACTAAAGGTTCAGAAATGTAGGTACATATTTTAATAGCTGTATAAGATAAATATAAATTAAATCATTGTTTAGAACTGGTTTGTTGTTTCCGTGCACGAAAAGTGTTTTTTTGCGTTCCTCACACTCTGGGCACTTTTGGCACGGGTTGACAAATTTTTGACACTTGAGAGAGAGTAACTTATTTTGACGCTCTAATTACCGAAACAGTCTGGAAAGCGTGTGGAACAAACCTATTATTATTGTCTACTTTATCAAACTTGTAACTGTCAACAGTGACGTGTGTGCCAAGACGCGAATGTGCTGACTGTTTGTTTGATAACAGCAGATACTTCGTCTTGTCCTCGTTTACCACCAGACCCATTCATCCAGCTTGGAAAAGGCAGAATAGACTTCGCGGTTTTTGCTTCCGATGTTTTCGATTCGATGTTATCGGCATAAGCCAGCAATTGTACGCTCTTGTAAAGTATTGTCCCTGAACGGTTCAGTTTTGCGGCTCTTATTATCTCCTTCAACATCAGATTAAAAAAAATCACATGAAAGGGGTCACCTTGTCTGAAACCTTGTTTAGCATTCTGATGGCTCCAATTACGATAACAAAAAAAAAGTCATGGAATACACGCGAAACGAAACCTAGAGTAGGTTGTAGCTATGGTCGAGTACAACATAAAAATAGGTTCCGTATATTTCCTGAACTCTCCATTTTTATTTTATGTAAAAACAAACGTTCCAAAAATATTTAGAAAATAGGTTTTATAGACCTTTGGAATTATGTAAAATATTTTTAGACTTAGCTTGTGGGGAGTTTTCATCGGTTAAACTTTAATAAGCCCCACTTTTTCTTAATTTTTTCACCGTTGACCATCGCTAATTTTAAAAATTTACATAAAAGTTGCCAAATATGTAGTGTTTATCTAAAATAACATTTATTTTCGAATAATCTGGTACCTCATCTTATGCAATTGCATACAAAATGTCGAAGTTAAGCAATTTAAGAAAAAATACGTACTTGAATTTATTTGTGTGTATGTACCGGACTTTCAGATTTTTTTTGAGCAGTGTGGCTAAATAAACAATTGGGTATTGTTATTGGAAGTCCCCTGAAGAGAACCAGAGTTTTCCGATCGTAAAATATTGATTTTCAAGAATTCCATACCATTACCACGAAAATTTGTTTTTTCTCCATATAAAATACATGGAAAACTTTAAGCGCTTTGGGCGACCTCTAAATAGTTTTTGATTTCAAAATAAAAAATTGGGGATATATTTTTTCGATATGGAAAAATTCTATGGGGTGAGAGCATTAAAATTCCGACTTTACTTAATTTGGACCACCCTAATGTAAATACATACATACATGCATGTACATACGTTTGCACATATGTACATACATACATATGTTGGCGCGTCGATAAGCTTGTGCGTGCCCAATTTTGCTTTCAGCTTCCTAATAATTGAACTAATGGCAATTTCAATTAAATACGATTTGAAATAATGAAGTAATGCATTTTTTGAGTATCTCCGAAAATTATCCAATAACACCAGAAATGGAAATAATGTTAATTGAAATGAAAATGAAATGCCGTTAGTGTGTTGCTGCAAATAACCGAAATGAGGATGGGAAGAAAAAATAAATTTGTTTGTTAAATAGCGGTCGTGCGAGCAAGCAGCGTGAGCTAAATACTCGTAAAATATAAAATGTGGCTGCTGGTTAAATGTTATTTTCGTTGGGTTTTCTATCCTGAAATATCATAATCCAATGTTATTTAAATAGAAAAATATTTAAACAGCTGTATTTAATATGTGATTTATTTTTTTTGGTTGATAAATTAAATAGTGAATTTTCGCATTTAGCGCAACTCTATGACCGCAAGCTGGCTCAGTCTATGCGGATATTAATTAGAAAGGTTTAGTAAAGCAGAGAGTAATTAATATGTGTAGACAAAAATATTTCCGACTTAAAATACATACATATATTTATTTACATAAAGCACATTTTTGCAAATTTTCAACACATTTATTTTACTACATTTTCAATACAAACAAATAATTTCTCTTATAAATATCGTGTTTGTTGCTTAATTAGAGCAGGTTATAAATTAATGAGTTTAATTTGGCTAATAGTTGCAATCTATTATTTGCGGTGTAGATTATGTGATTATGAAAAAAGAAAAAATAAAAAAATATAAGTGAATGCAAAAAAGGGAAAAATAAGAAGTAGCTAATAGCTTTAATGCGCAGCGAAAATACCAGATGTATGTATAAAAATATGATTATGAAACAAGTTTTTTATGCTCTTAACATAGAGGATTTATTTGGCGTGAAATTCTTGAATAAACTTCATTTTATTCTGTATTTAAGCTTAAAAATTTTGGAATATTTAAAAATAATTGAGCAAAATTATTTGCACAGAAATAAAGGTCGTAGCTACCAAAATGGAAAATCCATAGCTAAACAATTTGTTTTATGAAAAAATATACCTTAGTTGGCATTGTTTGTTTGATAAGTAAGTAGCTCACAATATATAAAGAGGCTTCCAATAAAGGCGGCTAGTAGATATTGAAATGGAATAAAACAGGCTGTGCATGAGGTATATTATTCTGGTAACAGTTCGCCACAGTTTCTTATCTTGGCATGTATTCGAGTTTTTCAATTTTCAATCAGTCGGCATTACGCGTATAGGTCGATTGTGGCTTATTTGTATGTAACTCCACAAGAAAATACCTAGCGGGGTATAATCGGATGATCCTGCTGGCCAGTTCACGTCATCGCGGCGAGAGATAACAATACCCTCAACTCCTTCATACAGAATGTGCATGGTGTCGTCTACTGTGTGGCACGTAGCACCATCCTGCTGGAATCACATGTCGTTAATTTCCATATCGTTCCATTTTGGGTAAAATAAATCGGTTATCATTGTTCGGTAGCGCACGTCGTTGACGTTGAAAGCCTCACCAACTTCGCAAATAACTCCGGAATAACGAAATTGAAACTTTTTGCATTGCCACCTGGTAAACTCTGTGTGGATTCGGGTCGTCGGCCTCATACACAGACACGTAAACTCCTTGCTCTCCACCTATTTTCCACAACGTAGTCCTTGGCCTTGAGGATTGCAAATACCTCAGCCTGGAAAACCGAATCATATTCCCCAAGAGAACACAGTGAAGCTTATCCCCATTAATTTCGATAAAAACCCTAGATCCCGGCCTAGAGTCCGTTTTGGAGCCATCAGTTAAGATTCGACAATGTGTAGAGTACTATCATGTGGCATTTTACAGACACAAGTGCTCAGATCTCTGTTAGTGTTATACCAACATCCATTTCTATTTAGTCTGCAGGTGGTCTTTAAGGCTTCCCACGTATAAAGATACAAAGTCACGGTAAGTGCATCAGTGCGCCAGGACTACATGTGGATAGAGGACGAAAGAGCTTCCTTGGGCTCTCTGAATTTGAGGATACAAGGAAGCCTATGGCTTTAGAAGCTCTCGAAACGGGGAATTACTCCTGTGCGAATGTCCCAGCCTCTGAAGGATGGAGTAAAGATTTCCCAGATTAATTGGTAAGGTTCTAAAACTATGAAATCATAGTTTTTACTTCCCTCAAAAGCAGTTACATAATTTTCCCTCAAATAAATTGCATGCCATTAAAAGGTTTTAAAATTAAATAAAAAGCCACTACCTTCTTTGCTGCAAATGTATGTAATTTTAATTAATTCAGTACTAAGTACACTCCACATGGTATGTGAGAACTACATATTTAGTACGGTGAGCATTTTTCATTTTCATTTTCAATTCACTAACGACAAATTTTAATTAACATTAAAAGTTGCTGTTGGCAACACCTTTTAGTTTTTTCAGCATTTTTTTCTTTGTATTTCTATATTAGATAATTCACCTTTGTACTTCCTACACCGCTTCATAGCAACGTTACACGCTTAACGAAGTATGTAAAAACCGCTAACTAAGAAATACAGTTGGGAATTGCAACAAATGCACAAATGTGCAAAGTATGTACATATGTATGTATGCACAATATGCGCTAAAGTAATTAAATTCTTGTGCTTCAATTAAAATTGTATTATTAAAAAATTGTTTTATAAATTTTTAAATTCCATAAAATCTTGCGCTCATTCATATGATGTAGATGTGTAGGTACATTTGTATATGCATGTGTATGTATGGACGCAATTTTCGCATACAGAGCAAACGAAGCGAATTGAGTGCAAATGAAATGGGTCTGTGCCGCTAAACTGCATCCCATTACAGTTATAAGCGCACATACAAATAAGTAAGCAAATGTACTTTCGTATGTACATTCATGTGTACGTATGTATGTATGGATATTGGCGCGTCATGTGTGCCTGCGCACGGCAGCATTTTCATTTTCATTTTCATTTTCTTATTTCTATCGCTTTTCAAGTTTTCATTTGTGGCGTAAAATCTTTGCCAGCAAAAGGAAGTAGAAAATATTAAATGAAATCAGCACCAAAGGCGAAAAGTGCTTGGAAAAAGGTAGAAAAGCTAAAACATAAGCAGCAAAACCACAACGGCTGTCCACAGGCTGCCGCAAGCCAACAGCCAACGGCTGCCAACACAGCTGCCTACAGACACCAATAGCAGCAGCGGCTGCTTCCTCGTTCACTATCAGCACAGAGCAGCCACGTATGGATGCATGTACTTATGTATGTAGTTACAACAAGCGCATCGGTGCAGCAGCAGTGCCAGACTTGCATACATATGTATGTGTGTAAACTAGGGTGGTCCAAAAATGCATGTGAAAAAGTAAAGTTGGAATTTTTATGCTCCACCCCCTATTTGATTTTTTTATTTTGAAATCAAAAAATATTTAGAGGTCGCTCAAAGCGCCCAAAGTTTTCCACGAATTTTATATGGGGAAAAAACAACTTTTCGTAGAAATGGTATAGAATAGTTAAAAATCAATATTTTTCTACCAGAAAACTCTGTTTATCTGCAGGAGATGCCCAATAATAATACCCAATTGTTTATTTAACCATTTTTTCGTCGCAATTATAATTTAAAGGTCCGCCAAAAACTCACAAAAACCCCGAAAATTGCAATGGGGCGAACAATAAAAAATCGATAGTATTAAAATATGGTTAAATGAATAATTGGGTATTATTATTGAAAGCATCCTGAAGAGAACCAGAGCTTTCCGATCTAAAAAATATAGATTTTCATGAATTCTATACCATTTCTACGAAACATTTTATTTTTCCCATATAAAAATACATGGAAAAATTTGAGCGCTTTGAGCGACCTCTAAATATTTTTTGATTTCAAAATAAAAAATTGTGGTATACTTTTTTTCAATATAGAACAATCCAAGGGGGTGAGATCATTACAATTACGACTTTACTCTTTTTAGACCACCCTAATGTAAACACCTTTTTATGCGATTGCCGCTCTGTAGCTATCAACCTCCTCATCCTCATCCTCTTCCTTCAGGCGTCACTTGCCCGTACTATACCTTGTTGTCGTTGGTCGTACTTACATAGCTGCTGCTGCTGATGCATCCTTCTCCACATGTTGCTGCTGTTGTTTTCGTTTTGAGTTTTTCTTTTTATTTTTGTTGCTTTTGCAGTTGTTTTAGTGTTGCATTCCGCGCATAAATTTCAGCCACACTTAAGTGATGTCTTGCGAAAATGGCCTATCCAGCGCCGCTGTAAGTGTGCATAAAACGCGAGTATGTGAGCCTACATATACCTGTGAACCTGTGAACATTAGGGCGGGTCGAAAAAAAAAAACAAAATGTTTGATACGAAAATGGTATACTTAGGTCTTAAAAGGTGCTATTTTAATACCTTATTCTAGAAAAGAAATCCTGTTTCTATGCGACAATATCTTCAGTCTGCGGGATGAGCTCGAAAAATTGAAAACTAGTGTGGGAATAACAATTTTTAAAATTTTTACAACGACTTGTGTAGATCAAATCCGAAACTTATTTGCTAACATAAGGTCAAAAAAAATAAATTTGGCAAATTAGTATTAAGTAACATCAATATTTAAATCAATTAATCTTTCTTTCCTATCTAATTTATTATTTGATTGAAATATTGATGTTACTTGCTTCTAATTTGGCCAATTTGTTTTTTTTTTTATGATTTTGTTATAGAAAATAAGCTCCGGATTTGATCTACACAAGTCGTAAAAATTTGAAAAATTGGTAATCCCACCCTAATTTTGGATTTTTCGAGCTTATTCCGCAGATTGAAGATGTTGTCGCAGAGAACCAGGATTCTTTTCTAGTATATTGAAGATATTAAAATACCAGCTTTTAAGACCTATACAAGTTTCGTATCAAACATTTTATGTTTTTTGACCCGCCCTAATGAACATACATATGCACCTACAAATAAAGGTAGATGTATGTATCTATTTATATAGCATGCTGCATGCATAAACTGTTTATGCGCTCGATGCTATGCAGCTTTTCTTGCATAAATACTACATCCCTGTGTGAGTAACTACGTATGTGGCTTTCGCACAGCATCAAAGCGACAACGTGATGGCGGCGGTGTTTAAAAGCGCATTTCTTTTCCTGTTAAATCCAACACGAGCAGCATCACAATTTAAAACAACCAAGTCGTATTTGATATGCTCTGGTAAGAGGATTGTATGCTGGGAGCACTCTGGCGGCGAGCTCAATATAAGCGACAAAAATGAAATGCTTACAGAAGCGCATATATTTAGTATTTCGCTCAAATTTACAGTGATTCGGAATAATGGCTTTTATAGAGCGAAATGTTATTAAAAAAGAAAATGATGTAACTTTTGAGCGGGGCTTTTAACCATTACTTGCGGGGGCGGAAACCGGCATAAGGTTTATATCTATCGGGAGTTTTTCATTAACTACAAATTTAGACTACCAGATCAGTGTAGTTTTCCCCAGACAGAAGCAGCTAGCTAAAGTGCTAACAGGGCACAAACAGGTACAAGACGTACAGACCATCCACGCAACGAACAGAAAGACGTGGCTTCCTTCCTACTTCGTGTCCTTGTTTTCCCCTCCGCGGAATAGTGTCAGTTTCGAAGTCCATTAGCTTCTCGGAAAGTTATTGGGTTTATTGTTTATTTAACTGTCGATGCTGCTATACACAGCCCAGATGTATTGTCGACCATAAATAGGTTACTGGGCAATTCCGGCAACTGTATTTCAACTCACCATGGTCTTTCGAAAGACAAAAGTTTTTCGTAAGACAATTGTCAGTTCTGGCTACTATATTGAAAGCTATTTACTGTCTTTTTAAAGACTAATTGAAAGATCTGCTAACAAGGAGGTCTTAGCGTAACGCTGTTCGCCTTTAAGAAATATGCTTTTCAAATATTAAATTAAATTTAATAATATACATAAATATTTTTCATTTTGAAACCAAAAAAAAAACTAATAAATAAAAGAAAATTAAATTAGAAAAGAGAAAAACAAATAAATGAAATAACAATAAAGCAAAACTAAATAAAAATATTTGCAAAAATTAAATGAAGTTAAAAAGTATATAGCTTTCTTTTTAAAACAATAAAAAGTAAATAAAAATATTTGCAAAAAGTAAATTACGTTAAAAAATACATATCTTTCTTTTTAAAACAATAAAATCTAAAAATTAAAAACTGAAAATTTAATAAAAAAAAAAATAATACTTAAAAAATAATTGAAATAAAAAAATATATATTTATACTTTTAAAACAAAATCTAAAAACCAAATTAAAAAAGATGAAAAAATATATAGTAAGAATAGAATTCTAAAAATTAAATGAAAAAAAATATATATATTTTCCGCTTAAAAAATTTAAATCTAAAAGCAAGAAAAAAGTTAAATTGAAAAATAAAAATATTTAATCATAAATAGGCAATATAATAAAAAAGGAGATATAATAATAAAATACGTTTCTAAAATTAATTGACTTAACTTAAAGTAAATTTTTCTTTTTGAAACAATAAAATCTTAAAAAGAAATGTAAAAATAGGTTTCTAAAAATTACAAAAAATATACATATATTTTTCTTTTTAAGACAATGAAATCTAATAATTAAAAGAAAATAAAATTAAAAAAAGAAAACATTATAATAAAAAAAAAGTTCGCTGCCCGAGGTTTCGAACACGAATCTCTCGAAAAACACACACTTGTCTCACTCGGCCATTGCGACTGTTGGAGCGACGCGAGCTAAATGACATACATACAAGTGCTTTCGCTCAAAATTAATGAGAAATCTTTTTCCCTCGGCTTTTGTACCAGAAAAACAAAAGTCTTTCGAACTATCTTGCAATCTGTCTTTCATTTGTCTTACGAAATACTTTTTACTAGATTTGCCAGAATTGCCTTGTAGGCCTGAACTACATACATTTTTGGTGGGTATTGCCCGGATATTGCCACACTGTTTCAGCGGTTTGTAAGATTAGAGGTGGAAACATTAACTCTCCTTCTCGAAAGCTGTTTATTGTTTGCGAATTTCAATATCTAACATTTTGGATTGCAGTTTAAAAGAAGCTGTATCTGAAAAATATTTGCCTTACCCAAATTGACAGTCGTTGTAATAGAAGTTCTCGTTTTGTATACGTTATGAACACTTTCATATTTTTAAGGTGGAAATTCATAAATTTTTCCTCACGCAACAGGATTTTTCATGGGTATTTCCATAATTTTTATCCACTGTACCACTTTTTCGCGGAATTATATTGTCGAGTGCACTAAATTTAGTGCATAGCTTTGAAATCGCAATAGTTTTGTGCGCATTCGTGATGTGAATTTTCACTTTTTCATTTTTTATTTGCACAATTTACTTTTCCCACCTCCAGGCGCTGGCAGTGGCGGCTGCCCGTTTATGCATTTTCTCTATCACATTTCGCTATCAACTTTTCTGCTGCTATTTGGTGGCATCAAATTTCTTGTGATTTGTTTTTATTTTTTTTTTTTGGTGCTCTCATTTTATTTGAAAAATTTGGCTGCTGAAATCATTTGCAGCTGCATTTGGTGGGGGGTTTTGTATAGTCGATTTCTTTATGCAGTTTTGTGAATGCGACTGAGAAGAGGGGAATAGGTGTTGCACGCGGGCAACTAGTTAGCGGCGGAGATGATTTATCTGTATAGAAATCTATCAGTGGAGGTGTGACTGTGTGTAGATGGTGTGCTTTTAGAGGTGCAAAAACAGTGAAGTGTGTTAGTTAGCGCTTATGGTACGTTCTTTTTGCAATTGGCAGCTCATGTGCATCATGTGGTTGAGCAATTTTGTGTACTTCTATTTCGGCAAAGCGCCAATGTGTCTGCGTGTATAGAAAATTTTTTTGGGAAAGTGAATTTGTAAGTCGTATGTACGTACGCTTTTCGAATGCTCGCAATTTCCTCTTAATTTTTGTGCACAGCATTTAGCTGCATGTATGTACATAGTATTTACATTAGACCGTAGCACATTACAAGCAAACAAAAAAAGTTCAGTTGTATTTTCGCAAGACAATTTCGATGGGTAAGTACTAGAACGGAATACTTTAGATCCTCTCTCCTCTAGAAAAAAACATCGATATAACATACTTTATTTAGAAAGAAAACCTTTACTTTCAGCCAAATATTTTTTTTTTTTTTGGAAACTGCATTGCAAAAATATTTCATTCTCAGGCATGTGCGACGAACGTTTTCCCGGTACAATCTAATGTACATACATATGTGTATAACCACATTAGGGCGGGCCATTTTTTTTACTATGCGCGTATAGAATGGGAGGATTCTACGTTTAACCCTAAAAAAATTCTCCGAAGAAACCATAAGTCTAAAATCACTTTGGAGTTCGTCAAATTGCGAAAATAGGTTTCGAAGAAAATGTGAAAATTTTCACTATGCGCCCTCTGGTGGAAGTTTTAAGAAAAATATACATAATTTTAGAAATGGATTCTTCATGCATTGGATGTTTTTATACAAAATTTAAGGACTTCCTTACGCCACTATAGCAAAATGCTAAGAAACCTATTTTCGAAATTTGGTAAACTCCATATTGATCTTAGACCCATGGTTTCTTGGGAAAATTTGCTTAGAATTACACGTAGAATCCTTCTGTCATAAACGCGCATAATCGAAAAAATCTTCCATACAAATTGACCCGCCCTAATGTACGTAAATCGGTATGCCCTCCACAAAATAATAGATTTCTGGCAAAAAAATTTTTTTGTTAATAATCAATTTTTTTCCTTCGCATCTCTAACAAAACTACTCCAAAACTTATGGAGTGCTGCCAGTTTTTCGCTGGCTGAGACGCGGTTTGCAATGACGCTTTTTCTACAGACTCTCATAGAACTACATAGCTACATATATAATATACAATTTTTTCAGTAGGTTTTTTTTTTTTTTTTTTTTTTTTTTTATCGAGCGCTGTACCACATCCTACAATTTTATTTGTCTGGTGTATGCATTGCGGTTGTAGGCGAGACCATTAAACTTTATTGAGCACAAATTTTATGCTTCACATGTCGGACATGCCTAGCGCCTTGGGACAATATGGCGGCGTCTAAGACAAGAGTCTTAAGTGTCTGGTGTTTAGTCGAACTACTTACTTAGCATTGCTGTAAGGGTAAGTAGTTCCACCTCGCCGATGATACAGTTGTATGCCTTGAAAGCAACAACACAATTCTCCCCAAACAAGTGAGTTGTAAATTTTGCTCAAATGACACAGAAAATTCAATTGAAAATTTACGCTTGAGTTTCATGATGGCAATGAAAAGTTCAAGAGTAGCGCACTAACAACAGTGCCGCGTTCGTAAAAGAATTCTGCATGCGAAAAATATTTCCAAGAAATTTATTATATTCCTTGCTCACTTTCTCACTCAAGGTTCCTACTTACAGTGCTTTTTGATTTACTCCCAATCGATTTGGCACTACCATACTGTTGACTATAGTCTTTAGACTACAACTACTATTTTCAAGTAATAATTCTACCATTATGACCCTGTAGGGAAAAATGTGAGTTGATCTTTGAAGTAGTGGCAACTTTATTGCATCTGTGATAGTATCATTGTGGAGAAGTAAGGGCAATAAGAAGGTACGTTAGCAGAGGGATAACACTTGTTCACTCCTTCATTTATTCATTATGCACTAACTGACTCAGTCCCTGACTTACTCACCCTTTTAATCATTCCTTCACTTAACCACTTACAAACTTGCTCAGTCATTCAGTGAGTTGTTAATTCACTCAATTAATAATTCACCCACTATTTACTTTACTTACTTCACCAGTTACGCACTCACACACTCAATCCCTCACTCACTCACCCACTGAATATTTATTACACTCAATCAAAAAATCACTCACAAACTTATTCACTAACTCGTTAATTCACTCACTTATTTATTTACTTACTCACTCACTTACTCGTTTAGCAATTCAATCACCTGCACGCTCATGTTTAACTCACCCCCTCATCAACCCACAAAATTACCTTTCTTATTCGCCATTTCACTCCCTCACATGGCCACTGAGTGTTTTACTCACTTACTCGACCATTCACGCACTCACTCATTTACTCACTAATTTTTCTCTCACTCACTCATTTACTCACCCATTTTTTCTCTCACTCACTCTTTTACTCACTCATTTTCTCTCTCACTCACTCACTCAATCACTCGTTCACTCAATTACCTATTCGTCTAATCACTGACTCACGCACTCCGGTTACTGCAAATTTGAAAATGCCTGATTATCCAAGCATAGGTAAACAACTCATCCCTCAAGAATTTATTCAAATCATGGGGACTTCTTCTTCAGAACTGGGCAAACAACACTGAGATTTCACACATGGGGCATACTTACATAAGTTTTCATACTGGTATTTTCTGCACAGTAAATAATTCCGAAATACTAAAGGATTTCAACAAAGAGATTTTCTTCTAGTTCGTAACTATCAAAAAAATTACCTATCTGGGCACTTCCGCCACTGCCCAATATACAATCGCGCATACATATGTTACTTATATTCGTAAAAAACTCAACCGCTTTTTGAGCGAAAAAAAACAAATAGTCTCGACTCGAAAGCCACTCAACGCACGCTATTGGATATTCCTGCACTGTTTGAATATGTACTTACCCTGCAGAAAAAAATTATCAATTGATAAAAAATAACCTACTTGTAGTTAGCTTTTTTGCGGGATTTCTATAAAATATATAACTTGTAGTTAGCTACAAAAAGCTAACTTGAAACAAGTGGACAAGTAATGCAGGAGTAAAGCTCGAGATTGTTTTCTTTGAACGCGTTTCTATTTAAATATCCTGCACTTCGCAAAAACTTTTTCGAATTGAGGACAAATAAAAGGAAGATCGAAATTTCATATTATCATTTTGAAGTTATGTCTGACGGAGTTCGAATATGGGACCACCTACAGCAGAATATGCAAACAAATATGAAATGTGATAAATTATATAAAGTAAATAAATAAATAAAAAAAAACAAAAAAGAAATATTTTGTTTTTCCTATTGATATTTTATGCCCAAAAGTAGTTAGTTACATCAAATGCAGAGGTAACCACCCTTGACTACATCTAATGTAGAGGCCATCGCCATAGAAATATAGTTAGCTTTCGTGAAAGAAAATATACAGATAATAAGTGACTTTTAGCTCCTTCCTAATCAACTTAAAGTTATCTTATAGTTAGATACATTTCCTGCAGGGTACTTACATCAGCGAATATATCATCTCAAATACCATCTCACTATTCTTTAAACCACCGTCAACGCTTTTTCGCAGGATACTTCAAGGCGCTTTTACTCGCGATCAATAAATAAGATTTATTGAGTGTTCATACATTTCGCTATTCCATTTCTTCCGTGCATAGACTTCTCTTTTACACTCTTTCTCAAAACTACACGAACTTGAGTATCAATATACGTATCATTGAGTTCACAGCAAAAGTAATAGCAACAATTTAAAAACCACACTAACTGCATAATAAAACTATAAAGTATCTGATGCTGCTATTTGGGTTTGCTCCTTTATGTGCTATTTGCTTGGCGTTCCAAAAATAGTTTTGCAAACATTTTTTTATTTTCGTATATCTACGCCAGCTAGCGACCTTGAATGTGTGAATAAGTTATGAAGTGGCATCATAACAACAAATGTAGTGGTATAAGTTTAAGCGTACTGAGAAAAAAAAAACAGTTTTCAACCCCTACTTATTATGATTGTTTTACATGCAGCGTCTTTAAGTTACTTCGTAACAGCAATGACGTTAGAGTTTGCCATGGAATATGAAAACCAAACTATGTTGGCGAATTCTAAGAAATGCAATATTCAAGGCGCTTCTATGACCTTCGAAAGTTTTTGCATGTTCAGTTGGAAGAAGTTGGCAAACATGGTGACAGTTTGTATGGAATTACAGTAGATTTTGAAAATTTCACGCCATTATTAACAGTTCGAACAGGATGAAGGAACGGTATGTAGGAATATGTAGGATTCCTCGACATTCCTGCACTCAATTATTGAGTGGATCGTTGCTGAAGTTAGCGCTTTTATCACAGGTTCAAAGATAAGTTTTTGATTCTAAGTTGGCAAGGGATGACGCCAAATCTAGTTCGGATTTTCCGTTTAGAACCGCGCTTCGGTCAGGGGAGTGGCTTCAAAGAAGTAGGTTTCGACGAACTCCGTGATGTGCCTCTACGTTCTATACCGATTCTTGGAACCAGCCTGTTGGACCAACTGCGGCTTCTTCGAGTAACGTAAGGTCTAATTCGAAAAAATAATTGGCAAGTTTAAAATTTTTTTTTAATGAATTTTTAGGTCGAAAATATCAGCTACGCGTACAAATCCATTTTTTTGTTTTAAGTGGGCGAATAATTGATTTAAGCTAAATAATTAAAGAATTCAGCACACAAAAAATTTCGAGTTCATTAAATGAAAGATACTACAATGGCATGGCTTATTCGCCAGACACCTTGACTTATTATCTCTACTTTTGCTCTTTTTCAAACAAGACAACGTAAAAATTATAGCAGACATCTATGAAAGACATACAAGTGCGAGCATAACATAAGTAACTAATGATATAACTCAAACACAGCATTTCCATTGCGACATTAAACTGATTGCTCTGCGTCACTTTTATGACACTCAGAGCCCGGCGAAAGAGAAGCACACAAATGGACCTTAGTTAGCCCAGTAGGAGGTATGAAGTGTCGGTGAATAAAGCAAACTTTGTTGAACAAAATCTCAGTACCTTTTTGCTAAAAACGAAATTTTGCTTTAGGAAGTCTTCCCATTTTAAGGGAAGCGCAATAAAGTAATAAAAATAAAACGTTGCATAAACCAGAGTAAATATTTGAACAGCACTAAAAGGCGGTTATTTTTCGTTAGGACTCCTGTGCGAGCGCAGGTCGTAAAATTGACGCTCCAACAAAACGAATCGCTTTTAAGTGTGTGGGTATAAATTACCTACTAAAAATGCTGATAGCTTGAATTTTCTAGTTGATAGCTAAGCTTCTCGCGTTTATGTAGCTAAAATGCACTGGAAAGTACGTAACACCAAGATTGGCGAGGGCTATTTGCGGTTGCCTGATAACTCAAATGATATATGTATATACATATATGTATGTGCATAAATATGTATAGTAGTAAGTGGGCTGCACGCATACCAAAGCATTCATAAAGCATTTTATTTTATTTCTGCAACGAGTGTTTTTAGCGTAGCGTTTGTGTTAATATGCCCTTAGGCGCTAAAGTGCTAACTGACTTTGGTCGCAATGTCTGTTTGTTGAGTAGCAGTTGCTTTTTAACAGTTGTTACTATACCAGCAGAAGCTGGTTACTGTCTGGACCTAGTCAGAACTGAGTCATCGGTTGGATTTTCAATTTTTTAAAAAAATTTTTTTTTTTTTGTCACTCAACTGCTTGTTGTGTCTGCTCGGTAGTGGCATGTGCGCTTTTTTTGAGGAAATGCTGTTCACAAATATTTATGTACATACACATAGCATATGTACTTACTTATAGTTTTACGTAGCTATGCAGTTTAGTAAGTCATGCGGCATGCAGACAGTTTTAAATATCATCAACTGGCTTCATTCATCAACTAAATGTTTGCAGACTTTTTAGCTGCAATTTTATTTTAAAATTTTACTATCTAACGCGAGGAACCAATCACATATGACCGATTAACTAAATACCCAGTAAGCAACCTGATGTTCGCTTCTGGCTTGGCTAAGGCCACCTTCTTTCTCCCAGTACTTACTGCGTTCCGAGTTTGCTCACCAGCTAATTGCAAGCCTTGAACAAGGCCATCTGAGCCCGCAAAACTATACCAGTTCCACTCTAGCAGATAACGAGCCATTCTTGTTTCTTCATCAGTTCGCCGGTGACCTTCTATTTTACGAACTCTCAGCGATCTAGTATCCAGCGCAGTGTTTCCGTGATTCTTACTACCAAGAACTGATGACTGGCAAAATACTCTTCTACATTTTTGTAAAGGATCATACTACCGGAGCGTGACCAGATGACCATATGATTATCTGAAAAAATTGGTATTAAATCGCTTCCTGAAGTTAAATAAATAAAATAAATAAATAACGTTCGAGGTCATTAGCTCCTTGGTATGAAGGAGCTTATGCCGATTGCAATAAAAAGTGTGGTGCCGGATCCACAAAAACTGGCGCCAGTTTGTTAGGAGCTTACTCAAAGTTGAATATTTACTAGAAAACTGTAGTCTATGTTGGCTTTATTTCGCACCAGGGTTATTATTATTATAACATTAAATTTTCTCCGTTCGCACGCCACACCACGTCACGCTACGTCGCGGAGCTTAGCTCCTTTATATTTGCTTTCTGGATGACGGTGGTCTCTCCACCTCATAGACATTGATTTCTAGGCGGACATATGTACAAGCGAAACCGAAAATTATACCAAAAACACTACCTAGAGAGCTTCGATGGATATCTTTTTATGGCAGCACTGCTGTGCTTGAAGTTAAAGCCGCCAGAGAAGCGAGAGAAAGATGTCTCCTTTATTCAGAGTCAAAGAAAATTTATGTCCAACGAACAAGAGTAGGAGGGTACCCGATGGTAATAGTGTCATTTGGTGAGGTCGAGCTCATTATAACAAAAAATAATAGTATTTTAGACTTTTAGGGGCTTTTTAAGATTAAGAAAGTTTGAACGAGTTATAAATATTTAGAAGACCCTAATTTTAATTGCCTGGTGGCTTTCGTCCACTACATTTCCACATCTGGTTAGATTAAGTATTAAAGGTTTATAAAAATTTATTTAATACCGGGTCTCTGTAAGCACTTTAAAGAAGAGTTCTGGCAGGTGCGACTACAAGCTAAATTCTGCCTTCTCTCTGCTTCTCTTCTCATATGCATCAAAGTATTTTTTGTGAATATGAAGCCGCAAAAAAAAGATGTCCTCTGCACATCCAAACGTACCACAGACAGTCCAGAAAAGTAAGTTTCATTGTCATATTCTGCAGGAAACAATCAGTCGGGAATATGGGTACATACATATGTATCTACATAAGTATGTATGCATATACGAACAACTGATTGCACTCTACTGTTACTCATATTTATATAGCGTCGCCGGTTTTCTGGCACTCGCTGCAGCTTCAACTCCGTTAACCCTATCTTCCCTCGCTTGCTGCTACTCCTCCTCCACCTCTTTGTGTCCCACTCATTTGCCGGTTGAACTGTTTGAAAAACTGCCAAAAAGTTTGCCATCCAGTCAGCCAGTCAACTTCCTGGCTACTCCTCGGTTTTGTGATATGGTTTGTTTTACTTTTATTGGTTTATTCGGAATTTCGTTTTTGTTCTGTATCTTTTTCCTGCACTGGCATCTAAATGAAATTGCAAAATAAATGATTGTTTCTGATTTTATGCATTTCTCAAACTTTTTGCAGTTAATTCAAACAGCTAAAAATTGCTTCATCTGCTGGGATACGAGTGAGTATGCTGTGTGTGTGTGTGTGTGAGGGTACGCGGGCTGGAAAACATCACTTGCAGTTTGTGTCGCTTTCCACTATAACTGCAAGGGGTATTCATGCGGTTAACTGAGTTGGCTGCGAATTTGTTTGTGCTCGTGGCCTTTTGTGTTTTTTTTTTGTTTTCAAAACATTTTTGGGCGCGGCTCAAATAAAGTTGGCGGAGTTGCAATTTAGAGAAAATTAAATAAAACTTATAATGAGAAAAATTTGAAATTGAGCTAAGTTGAATATGAAATTAAAGCGAATTTAAGTATTATTGCCTTTGGGTTGATGTTTATGAATACTTTTCGTGGATTAAAAATTAAAAAAAAAAATATACATTTTAAACTTTATTTCAAAATTCGCGTTTTAATATAAGCAATTTTTATGATGAAGCTCTAAAATCATAAATCACAGTTGAGCTCAAATTCAAACTTTAACTAAAAATTTAAAAAATTATATTTTTTTCTAAATATTTGAGAATGTAACTTTTACGGGTTTTGTGAAGTTTTACATGGTTTTGGCTTAAGAGAGGAGCTGGTCATAGCAACACAAAATACAAAACAAAACAGAAATACAAAATACGAGACACAAAATGAAAAAAAAACAACACCACAAAATCCAAAAGATTAAATATGAAATACAAAACAAACCAGGGAATGAAAAATACAAAACGCAGAACGCGAAATGCAAAATTCAAAATACAAATTAGAAACTATAACACACAAAATACCAGCTACAAAATACAAAAGAAAAAATACAAACACACAACCAAACAGAAAATACAAAATAAACAAAAAAAACATTAAATACAAGATTCAAAATACCAAATAAAAATTACAAAATAGAAAAGTGCAAATCACAAAAAACAATGCAAAATACAAAATACAATACACAAAAAAACATTCAAAACACAAGTACAAAACAAGCTTCGAATATGTATTTCATGAGAATGCAGAACAGCGGGGCGTATAAGTAACCTCCGGCAAATATTTTTCTTTGTCAGACGGAGTCTTCCTTTAAAATATTGCACCTTATACCTAATTTGGTATTATTTATGCCTAGACACATTCATATCACGTCGTTGCGCCTCCCAAAACTCATATGACCTTATTCATAAAAAGTAAAAAAAGAGTTAAAGAGCTTTATGAAGAGAATTTTTCACAAAATTTTCGATTTATGAAGCATTCTTTATTATTTATTTGGAAGATATTTAGAAAGTAGGTAAATTATCGACTTTCTCATGGAAATTTAATTTATAATCTTATAACCCGAGTCTACAGATCGTGCACTTTTTCAAAGGTGTACTAATTCAGTATTTGTCTAAAAAAATCTAAATACGTATACTTATCTTCGGAAATCCAATTTTTTATAATTTTAACCTGCCTACTTTATATAATAGTTTAGATGCAAAAAACGCTGTGAAGCACGCGCTGTATTCTCTAGTTCAAGATGTTTCTAAATCAAAGATTTCTCGAATATTTTTGTTTGATACCCATATTATAGTATTTTGCTTATCTTTCGACTTAACTGAATTAAATTTTTCATAGAGGTGGAAACCCGCTTTAAAAATATTTTCACCAGTAAGCTTTTTCAAACTTTCTTAGGGTGATATCCGTATTGTATATATTGCATTTATTTTTCAATTTAATTTAGTAAACTTTTTCTAACAGGTGGCAACCCTTCCCAAAAATTGTGTGGGAGTAAACTTTCCTGAACTCCTTTACTTGTACATATTTAGTACTTGTACATGGCGTATGAGTAACATTTTCCATGTAAAAGTTTGAATTTTTTTAATTCGCAGTGCAAACTTAAAATGAAAATAAGTTTAGGCGTCTCGGCGCTTTTTGTGTAATTTTAGCGTCCCGACAGTGTTATTGCAGTGTCATCAGCAAAAGTGGAAATTGTTGGGCAGTCGTTTGTGGGAATATCCCAGTTGTATAAGACATACAGCCTGAGGCACTGTCTTGTGTTACTTTAGATACAGTTACAAGAAAGACTTAAGCAGTTTTTCGGTGAGAGTAGCATTGATTTTAAGTCGTTTTTTTTACTTTTGAGGAACAATTCTATACATAAAATTATTTCACTCCCTATTTCTCCTAATTCATAGTATTTAAAGTCAATCTTCGATGGAAAAATTTCCGATTTACATCACAAGTGATGTAATTTATCGAAAAATTTGCATATAAATTGCTCTGTAATGTAGCTATGCTCAAAGCTCTTTTCAATGCCCAACGGGGTTTCATACCACAGCAAATTAACTTGGCAAATAAACAAATGAAAACAAGAAACCAAATTGCTTAAAGCGAAAAAAATGGATTTTTAAGAGGCTGTTAGAGTATTATTTTTGCTGCTAGTAAGGGTTTCTATTTCAATCAAAAATAATAACATAGTTAACTCAAATGATTGCGAATAGCTGTAGGCAAAGAAAGAGGTACATATGTATGTATGTATTTGCATGTATATGTGTGTGACGCCGTAAGTGAAGCTTAGTCTGAGAAATGTAAACTGATAAAATCTAAATTGGAGTCACGATGCGTAAATGTAAAAATTTTTACCATATATTATGGCGCTTAGATGGAATTGGCAGATAAATAAAATGCGCAGCATACAAAACTCCTTTTGGGCCGGTTATTAACGAGAAGTGTGTAGTTGCAAAGTGTGAAGATGGAGAGGATGCATATTTTTTTAACTAAATAGCTTTCACATAAATATATTAGGAAAGAACTCAGCTTCATTTTTCATAGGGGTTTTTGAACGTTTGCTCTACTTGCTACGCGCATAAAGAGCGGAAAAGGATGAAACGTAGAAAGAAGAACTTATTGATTATGTAGTTTCAACCAAATTTGTGTGATTCAAAAAACTCATCGTCTTCTAATCCTATCGGTAAAATCAACCAACAATACAAAAGGCATAAATAGCCTGTATATATTATAGATATTAAATAAAAATTAATATGGGGGGTATTTATTAGAACAACAGAAGCCAAATCAAAAATTTTTAGAATTTTTGCTTGCCTGTGTGTCTGATTGTAAGCCATCACTCAAAAACTTCCATGCATTAGTTGAAATTTTCCCAATTTATTGCTAGAGGTCTATCCTAAAATATAGAAAACAAATAAAATTAAATTAGAGAGTTGCCACCTGTTTGAAAAATTTCAGTTTAAGTAAATTGATAAAATACAGTAAATATTACAATATGCCGGTCAAATGAAAGAGATTTAAGAAGACTTACAGTTGAAAACATTTTTGTGGAGGGTTGCCACCTGTTCGAAGATTTAAATTTGATTTAATTGATAAGTTAAATTGAATACTACAATATGGGTATCAAAGTGTACGGCCAAATAGTTTATTGCTGAAATATTGTTTTGCCGGGTTGCCACCCATTTGAAAAATTGTATTCAGTTAAAATGATAAGATAAGGTAAATACTGAATTAACACAACTTTGAAGAAAGTGGACGATATGTAGAATCGAGTTATAAGAGTATAAGTTAAATTTCAGGGATTAAATAACCGCTAAAATATATTATCTAACACCCTTTTCTATAAAGAATAAATTCTGTTTCATAAATTCAAAATTTGTTTGAAAGTCTCACTTCATAAAGCTCTTAAAACCTATTTTATATTTTATGAATGAGGCCATAAGAGTTTTTCGAGTTAGTACAAACACACAAAAACACTTTTAAGGCGCAGTGAATCACGACGGATATTTGCTAGTAAATAAATAAAAATAAAAATGTGTCATTTAGTTGGGTTTAAAAAAACGCCCAGTTGGATTTAGCTTTAGATTCTTGTAAATTTCAGATAATTTCACTAAATAATATTCGCTTTTGAAAATAAGGATTGCCAACAAGTGTATTCTAAGAGGATATCTCTCTAGGTCGCAATCCACCAAATTATTACCCATCTTTAGCGGTTATGCGGAATGATTGCCAGCGCAGAAATATCAGCCACGGTTCTCTTAATGGTGGTATCTGAAATCTCTTTATTTTAATTTCTAACACTAAGCCACACTGTACAGGCGCTATAAAATAAAGTCAAATGTTTGGTGCTAATTTGGGACAGAAATCTAAATTCTACCACAGCACTCAATCTTGACAGTAAATTACACACAGCTCCTTCTCAGATCGATTAGGAGACGATTTGGACTTGGACCTAAATACATAGCTCTACAACCTATACGCGGAAGGCGCAAAACCAAATTAACAAGTAGGAAGTGAGTTATACTCGAAATAATTATCTCTCATTGAAACTTTGTTTTATTTTGTCTCACCGCTACGTTTGCCAAGTAGTCTTCATGGCTGAAAAAGAGGTTGCACTGTGGCTTATTAACTATTTTCTAAACCTGCTGAAAGAAACTGAAAGAAATCTGCTTGCGATATAACGATAACACTTAGGGGCGCTGAAAAGAAACACAAAAACGCCGAAACACGTAAATATATGTACTTAAATTTGTTTCGCAGTTTACGGATCTGTATACCGTTTTTCTATATCAGATAATTTTCTGGATATATTTTCATTTCAAATTTGCCTTGTGAATGAAAAATAATTAAAAATTCAACATGGAAAATATTACTCATACGCCATGTACGGGTATGTATGTTTACTGGCAAATACGATATGGCGTATGAGGAACATTATTTCATGCAAAAAATTATTGCACATTTTCGTTTTACCATTCACGAAATATTTTTTATGCACAGATTTTCTTCGTTAGTAGCTTGATTTTTTTTGCAAAAGAACGGGCAATGAACAAAATTACAACGAATTTATAATTTTTTCCTTGTTAAAATTTGATTTTATTTTTTATTAAAATGAAAATATCATCTGGGATATGGGTAAACAGTATACAGATCCATAATCTACGACCCAATATAAAGTTTACGTTTTTCTGTATTTTTTGTGTAATTTCAATGATGGGTTTCTAAATATTTTGTGTGGCATGTCGGTGATAGCATCGAACGTTTGCTATTTACCCTCCATCTTTGTTGAATCCTCAACAAGGTTACATGAAGTAATAATCAACTTTTGATAGACATGCTTTAAAGAAGTTCAGTAGGCATTGTGGGCGAAACCTACCGGGAATAGATTTCCATACAAATTGTGTAGGATATTTTTCAAACGTCACTCGAACGTGCAAACAGTCAGCGACAAAAGGCGTTTATACTTTCCATACCATTTTTTTTAGTAGGTATATTTCTTGATAAAAATATAGTTCATGCAACAGCAAAAACCACAACAATATTATGTTTTTTTTTGAAACTTCAAACTTTGCTCAGAACCCGATGACAATGCAATATGAAAGATGAATTAATCCGCTAGGTGTCGCAGGAGTCGAGATATTTGTAAATCCCGCATTTATATTCTGATGTGGTTCATATTAAGAACATATATTACTTATATGAAAATAAATAAATCCCCAACAAATTTTGCCGATTTTGCGCAGGAGTCGATATATTTGGAAAACCAGTATTTATAAACCGATTAGGTTCACATTTAGTGACATAATTTTCAAGGGGATGTCGGTCAAAAAAAGATGCAAATAACTTTACAGTCGGCTTCATTTTGACTATGACTACGGGCCAATCACTTAAATCCTATTTTAAGCTAGTTTAAAAAGTTAAATTAAATCAAGTTAGGGAACTTACTATTCTTCTTAAACATAGTCGCTGTATCTATAAATAATTTTATACTTTTTAGTTTTGGTTGTAATAAAAGCGTATTTTTAGTTTTTTTAAACTATAATCTTATTTAAAATCAGCTGATGCCACTCTTCAAATTTACTACATACGTTTCGGAATTAGTTTTGAGATCTGAAGATGTGGTTGATAGGAATAAAATGTATGCTGGATATACTGGGCTGCATAAAAATTTATGTTTTTTTTAATTCTGCTCCTTTTTTGAGCATTTTGGATATTAAAGTTTGTACGAGACGAGACCGAACAGTCGGAAAAATTTATATTTTTCTGCTGGCTGAGTTTTAAAATATACTACCGTCATTATATATATATGTATGTATATTATACATATACGTTTGTAGTCGACTACCCAAACGCACTTTTTACGCTATATTTGCTTGTGTAAAGACACGTGTAAATGCGTTTTTGTGTTTTTTTTATAATACAAACATGAAGCAAATCAGTGTACTCGCTTGCCTGCTGTATACTAATTTACTAATATAACTACACCTACAAACAAAAACACTTTTACATACGCACTTATGTTTGCTTAGTTCACATTTGTGTCACCCATCATCAAGATTAAACACCAGCAGCTACTTTAGTATGCTTGCATATCCCTAACCACTTTACTGGCGCTTTTTCCTTGGATACCTTCGTCACCTCCTCATTACTCCAAGTAACCGATAAATGGCAAAACCCCTTTGACAATCCTTATCACACTTTTAGTGTTGGTAAATAGGCAACATGCTGAGCATTTTGTTTGAATGCTTGCTCCCACAGCAGTTTTTTAGCAATTTAAATTTGTTGTTGTTTGTTATCTAGACACATCTTCATTCATACAAATTTTACATAATAAATAAGTACAACAACTCATACACAAACGCACAAACAAAACAAATGTATGCACCCAGCGCGGGTGAGTGAGAAAAAAGTTGCTTCTATATGTATTTGCCTTTTTAGCGCAATTCCTTTTTTCGCTCTTCTTCTTATTCTTCTTACTATGCACACGCATACGCACAGTCAAACATCTGCTGTAACAAATCATGCATGTAAGAAGTAAAAAATGAAATGCCCGTAAAGAAAAGAAAAGAAAACAGGAAAATAAACCAAGTACAGCGCAACAAACAGCCAACGACAGACAGACAGACAGACAGACAAGCAAAGTGTTGCCACAACACAACCAGCTGTAGCCCCACAATGCCAATACAGGGCAAGAAGGGCTTAAGCGAGCGGTTGCCAAGCTGAATGTGGAAGAAAATGGAAATGGAATTTGTAATATTTTAATTTAAGCAAAATTTTAAAAAAGTTCTCGGCTCGTTGTTCGCACTAATTTGAATGTTGTTCGAAATTGAAGTGGATTATGATGGAATAAAGAAATTCCAGTAAACAGTAAAATTAGTATTTTAGCACAATTAAATGAAAATAGTTTTAGTTTAAAAGAATATTTACCATAAAACTAGAAAGCGAGAAAAAAGAAGCTAAGTAGCGTGTGGATAAAAAGTTCAATGAAATTTCTTGATGCAAAAGTTCAAGCATAAATTTTCAAGCGATAATAAGAAATACGTACATCCAAAAAGGATTGAACTAAAAGCATGTACCTGCAATACAAAAAGCAATAAAATGGAACTTCTACCAAACATCGGCGCTAAAGTTTAATGCTGAAACTGAATATAGTTCCGCCAATCCTAATATTAAAAAAAAAATCCCGTATAAAGCAGGGCCCGAAAATAGTTGTTATTTAAAAGGATTTTTATTTCAAAATCACTGCAATAATTTTTAATTGTTATTTTATGCTTTTTTCGACTAATCGTCATTCAAAAACTTTTATTTATCTACACGAACGTTTTTAATCATAATTTTATGATTTTTATTTTTTCCATTAAAACTGATTTTTATTCTTGGATTTTTATTTTCCGATAATTTTTAATCGTTATTTTATAAGATTAATTTTTTCGATCATATTATAGCTGTTATATCCAAATTTAATTTTTTAGATCATAAAATATTTAAATCGCCTATAAAATTGCAGCCTCTATTAGAACTGTTAAAAATCATCGAAAAAAATAAGAATCCGATTATTTTTTATCGAAAAAATTTATATAACAAAATAACGTTCAGAGATAATTGAAAAAATAAAAATCATAAATTACGATTAATGAAGATCGATAAAATAAAAATTACATAATAACGACTCAAGATGATCGTAGAAATAAAAATCACAGAATAGCTAATAAGTTATGATTTTTATTATAAATCGATAACAACAATGATCCATTGAACGGCCAGCCATATCTGACGGATCATTAGCTATGTATATAAACACATTTTGTGAGAATATACCGGCCTTAGAAAAATAATAATAAGAGATTAGCACTGGGACTTCAAGGATCTATTTTACGCTGTGATTTCCATAACAATTATTTTAGTCCTAAAAATCCCATCATCCCTTCGTCACATAGATCCTGGACTCTGCTCTGGCCATCTCGAAATGCCCTCACGCTTAAGAAGCAGTTGCAATGGCATATCTTTAGAAGAGTCACAAAAGTGGCAGAGATCATTTGACTATCTCCTCAAGTTATGCAGATGATCTTTTTTATGTTATGTTTTTATGTTGTTATGTTGTTACGTAAGTTGGAGAGTCTTGGTTTTCACTCGGTATTTTTGTCCTGGTTGAAATCTTATCTTTCGAACAGATTGCTGTTTGTTGATATTGAAGGTTACAGATCTAACAGCTTTATTGCAACTTCCGGTGTACCACAGGGTAGTGTCCTTGGCCCTCTGTTATTTGTTTTATTTATAAACGATATTGGGAACTGTTTTAAATATTCCGAGTTCCTCCTCTACGCAGATGACCTTAAACTCTTTAAAAAAATTACTTGTGTCTCTGATACACTTTATCTACAACATGATCTGGATAATGTTATTATTTGGAGTCGGGTAAATAAATTATCACTGAACATTAATAAATGCTACCATATGACCTTTTCTAGGTCTTCAAACATCATCAGCTCGACTTATAGTATTTTGAACCATAAACTGACCTCAGTCAATGATTTTATAGATCTGGGTGTTGTGTTTGACTCGGGTTTCACTTTTACAAATCATGTTAATTACGTTATCCCGAAGGCTTATAGCAACTTAGCATTTCTGCGTAGATATGCTAAGGATTTCAGGGATCCTTATACCAGGAAAACTCTTTTCAATGCGCTGGTACGTTCTAAATTAGAGTATGCATCTATAATATGGAATCCAATATATAGCCTTTATGCTAGTAGGCTTGAAAGAGTCCAGCGCAAATTTGTTCGCTTTGCCCTACAGCCGCTTAACTTTTCTGAGCCTTTACCGGCCTATAATTCTCTCTGTAAGCTTATTGATGTAAAATCACTGGAAAGTAGAAGACTTATCCAGTCACTGATGTTTATATATGATCTGGTTAATGGATATATTGATTGCCCTGTTTTACTTAACCAGATTTGTTTCAATGTTCCAAACAGAATTTTGCGTTTTCAACTACCTTTTTATATGCTTCCAGTTAAGGCAAATTACTTTACTCTAGCACCAATATATAGAGCCCTCACAGAGTTTAATAAAATCTCAAAAATTGTAAATATTGAGTTTTCATTGCCGAGATTGATATTTAAATCTAATATTGAAACATTGTATAATTAATATAATTTCTATTATTCTAACCTATTATGTAATCTAGTCTGTAAGATTGTCAAAGTCATAGACTAAAATAAATGAAATGAAATGAAATGAAATGAAATGAAATTCCATGTAAGGGTGCTTATGACAATCCTTAGTTTCTCTCTAGGGCAAAGTTATTCAGAATTAAGTGTCTCTTTGAGTTGTAAATAAGCTCTTGGTTTGACGATATCGCCAGTGTTGTTCTCTCATTCTTACTATCTCTGTCCTGAACCTTTCCGTGAACAAGTTTTAACGAATTTCAAGGGATTTTATTTTATTTTTTTTTTTTGACCTGCTACAAAAAGTTGCTGATAGGTGGTTAAATTTCTTTATCCACTTAAGGACTGCACTTAGCAAAAAGTCATATATATTTATATATGTCTCCCGACACATGATTTCGTAACTATAACCAAATCAAGTGTTGAGTGAAACATATTTAGTTGACGTAACTAAACTCTTTTCTCAGTGTATACATGATTTAACCTCAAAGAATATAAGATCAAGGCAGCATGATTGTCGCTAAAGAGTAAGATTCTCTCATTAGACCATAGATACCTATGCCAATACTTTCTGGCGTTTCAGAGCAATCTGGATAATGGGATAACAAAGACATCATAATAATGCAATAGTAAAATGGTTCAGTACTAAAGAAATAAACAAGATTAAATAAGCCCCAATATAACAGTATAACAGTTTGGCGGTATAACAGTTTGGCAGTATAATAGTTTGGCAGTATAACTGTATTATTGGTCAATAGAAAATATATAAAGAAGCTTCACTGTATAACAGTTTAATAGTATAATAGTTTGACAGTTTAACTGTATAATGTAATAATAATAGTAATGAAATGAAAAAGCTTATTTGTATAACCGTGTAACAGTGTCTACAAAAGTTTGACAGTATAACAGTTTACCAGTACAGCAATATAAGAGCTTGTAAGCATAATAGTATAAAAGTATAAGAGCTCAACAGTATAACAGTATTCCTATTCATATTTCTACTATTCAAAAACTAGCAGAGCTCGTTCGGAATAAAATTGACCAAACCCTTTACCCGCACACCCCCTTCTTTGCGAAAATTTTTTACTATGCACTTGACAATATCACAGCCCTGAGGCTCACTTAGATTGTGTTTTACCGTTACTTTTTCCACACAACCTTTGGCTTTGTATGTAGATAACATACGTTTGGCGCAATATTTACTCTTTGTTTGTTTGTTTGTTTAATATGCACCGCCCTTCAAATTTAACTTGCACAGTTTTGACGAACGACTTGTAAGTCCCGGCTCGTCCGTAGTATGAGTAACTGGCAGCGAGTCGGTGGTAATATTTTGCCAAGCAATTTACAAGCAAACTGCCACATGACTGCCACAATTCCTCAGTTTCTGACACCCTAGCGCGTCGGTTCGCCTGCCTTTTATCGCTTACTTTTCACGCAACACCCAAAACATACTACGACTACACATACAGCCGCAGCAATAAACCACACATCATTTTGCGAAGTCGGTTATGGTGTGCCATGAAAAATGTTAAAAAATGTTTGAACAGTTGTGAAGGGTTCTATCACAGCAATTGGCTGTTGATGGAAGGAGGAAAGAAGTAAAAGAAGCAAAGTAGCAAGACAATGGAATTGAACGCACACAGACCATGGTAAGAAAGGAAGGGCTGACAGAAAGGAGATAGGCATGCGGTTGAATGACTGACTGGTTGGCAGGCATTCGCATACAAGCTGCCAAGCCAGGGAAAGATCGCTTGCTCGCTGCTCTACATTGTCATTATAAAATGTAAACTGATATGAGGAAAATTTCTTCCTTCCGGTAAACGGTCATATAAATTTACATAGACACATAATATTTGAAAGTGAAGCGATGTATGTGTAGGTATATGTGCGTGCGTGTTAGTTACATGACTTTTTCATACCGTAAATTTCACCTACAAATGGCTGCCAAATGCTCAATGTACGTCCAACAAGTTGGTTATGGCAAATGTATGATAATGACGGCTTTTTTGCGGTCAGACCGCAGAGACTGATTGCATTGCAGCGCAAGCGTACACACACACGTGTGCACATAAATGCTGTATACAAATGTGAATATGAGTGATTTTTTTTTTTTTAACAAATGTATGCCTGTATATGTGTACGTGTCGCCGTTATGGAGGCCATAGCGCTTCTGGGTGTTTATGTAATATTTACATAATAAAAAGGAAAGTTAAACATTTTGCGCATAAAAGCAAGAAAAGAATAAATGATTGCGTTGGGACAGCAGAGCCGAGCGCGCACATACATATGCACATACATACATGTAATGAACAAAAAATAGCAGCAACAAGAATTTCAAGCCAGCTTTTGTGGTAGCAGTTTGGTGAGTACGTAGCTTCGAAAGCACCTTAAGGAGCTTGGTGCAACAGTACACAAACAAGCCTTGCCTTTCTTACATATGTATGTATGGCAACAGACCGACAGCCGGACGTACGAACATACAGACTGGCAGGAAGTTATACAGGCCGGAAGGATGCCATCAGTTTAAAATCTGCATTTTACGCACATACTTACTCATAAAAGATTGATATTTTCGCAGCGCTTAAGGGTCGCCCGAACGTTTGGCCAAAAACCATTCAACTTAGCTCTCTCAATCCGCCATACTTTACTCAATTCCTGCACGAAAAAAGGTTCTTTGCACAGCAATTTGTATGCATTCTTCCTTTACTTTAAACATTGCCTTAACGGAATATACGCAAAAAAAAAGAAAAAGGCATGAATTCGAAAGCCGAAGGAACAAAATGCTGAAAATTTATATTACGTATACGCCGTGGCGTATGAATATGAGCAGCGCAAGCGCGGTATGTTTTTTGCATTTATTTAAAGCTCGCTATGGAAGCATGATATTTAAAGCCGGAGCTTGTTCAACGCCGGCAAAGTTTTGTAATGTTTATTAGCGGGTAAATGGCAAAATGTATTTAAGAAAAAATTTAAAATTTGTTTCGACTCTCTGATAATGTTTAAGCCTTCAAGGTTTGGGTATCAAATAGCGGTCATTTGGATAGCTTTATATTGTAAATATTTTTTGATTAAATTTATTTTTTAACATTATGATATATGTATGCACACAAACATAGGTATATGAGCGGAGGCTGAAAAGTTTTGATTTTAAGGTATTAAAGTATCTGAAAGAAATTTATAAAAACTCAGTTTTTCTTTATTATCTCCCTAAAACTGTCCCCTACGTCCCCCTTCCTTTGCTATTTAATGTTATGGATTAAGCTCCTTCAACAGGGATTTCCAGAAGAAGTGTTTACTATGCAAATAATCATTTGTGCGCCGTCTTCAGCTCGAAAACAACATTTACTTAAATTTTATGATAATTGTCAAAATCAGCAAGTAACGAAATAAAGATAAAATGTAATGTGAAAGAAACATATAAAAAAAGGATCAATTCAGGGCGAAATTAATATATTGAGGAGCAGGAGGTGGCATGCAATATTTGTTGAAAAATTGCGTTGAATTTTCCTCAAAATATGAAAACGCATTGAGCGGAAAGGTAAACCTTTCGAAGAAGCCACCCGGGACTAAGCAGCTCTGAGACCCTCATCATCCGTGATCCCAATAATTCAAGTATTCATAAAAAAGTGTGCCTTTTTAAAAAAAATAACAAGATTCTGATCCGATTCGGCTTGCAGCTACGACTTTGGAAACAGAATTTGCTCGAAATTTTCGTTCCTGGAAAATAGTAATTTATTTGGCAAATCCATCTTTTTAGCTCGCTATAAGCACACATTTTTCAAACCATTCGCAGAAGAAAGGATTAAAAATTATTTACAAAAACTAAAATCGAAAAACGCTGATGCCGTTACATGTTCTCCAAAGTCTGAAACAGCCAAAGGAATTATAATGAAGATGTCTTTTGAGAAAGCTTTAGCAAAACCTGACATACCTGGTTTGGCTTGTAAGCGGTGTTTAAATGACATCTTGGCATGAGGCTAGATTCTTCAAGCGAAGATGAAAGTCAGGAGGCTACATCCGACATTTTCAGCCCCATTGCAATTCTCAAAAAGGAATTATTCTTGCACTGCAATAAAAAAAATGTATATAACTGAGAGTCCGCTCAACTGGTGCAGCGTCAATCAAAAATTAATTAAAAATGTATTGTCAAGTTTCACACGCAGATATTTGTCGCTTCGAGCAAGCAGTTATTAAGTGGCGCAGGTTTGATTTAATAATAATGATGGATTGGAGCTTACTCATATGATAGTGTTTGGCCGAGCTTCTCCTCCGACTTGTGGCGTGCGCCTTGATGTTGTCACACAAAGCGAAGGGACCTACAGTTTTACGCCGACTCCGAACGGCGGTTGTATTTTTATGAGAAGCTGTCTTTCATGGCAGAAATACACTCGGAGGTTTGCCATTGCCTGCCGTGGGACGACCGCAGTTAAGAAAAAACCTGTTTCTATATGTTTTGCGATGTTGCTTTGACCAGGGCTTGTACCCAGTTGCTGAAAGAGTGAAAACGCGCACTGCTTACCACTACACCACAGCGGCCGACTTGATTTACGACCCTTTAAAAACACGATGCAGCATGGAAAGGCAATGTTCCAATTTTTAAATTCAAGTACATACTTAATAAAACATATATTATTAAAAATTACTAACTATTTAATTTTTTTATTTACCTAAATCGCCTAATTTACTTAACTTGATTAAGTTTTTCGTAAAAATACTTCACATCCGCATTACATGTTAGCATTTAAACTTCCGCGTCCGCATTCGCATCCGGGGATGTCTAAAATTTCATATTCGCAACATCCCTAACATGTATGTACATGCAAAAAAATTCTCATTCAAGTTCATAAGATACAAATTTGTATTTCGAAAAAAAACCTGGCAACTCTTATCTAAAATATTTTTGGACTAAACATCTCAAAAATATCTTTACTTTGATATCCATATTTTGCGCTGTTTTCGTACGATTTTATGAAATCGAAAATAAGTGGCAACCTTATACTAATATCATAAGGGATATAACTTTGTGTGTAGGCAAAGTATTATTTAAAAGCCTCCTTTTTGTGTCTATGAATAGTAATATGGTATCTTTATTTAATAAACAAAAATTTAAATAAATAAGCGTTTCAAAATAGGTGGCAACTCTGTTCAAAAATATTTCTGTTTGCAGCTCTCAAGAAAAATCACAAGAAATATTTTTCATTATTTCCGTTGGCTGAAAAATGACTTTGATTTTGCTGTGAATTTTCTTGAAGTAAATATTCTAGCACTAGTAAATGCCTGGCTTGCTTTTCAACGCCTTATAAGAACAAAAATAGTATTGCTAAGCAAAAACGGTTTGTAATGTAAAAATTATTAGTTTATGTTGAAGGGACTGCAGAGCAGAACCTTGCTAACTCATAGGCCAAGAATAATAGCGCTGAAATAACATTTGGGTTAAGTACTAATCTCCTTCGATGCTATGAGCTTTTATTTCCTGCTGTGAGATATCTGAAAGTATTGCAAGGTTTACCGAGAGTGCGTAATCTATAATCCTGCTGTTCCACAGGATGAAAGAGTTTTCCCCTTCAAACGGGGTCATTGATGTTCCTACCGTGTTCTCTCTAACTCAGCACCCCCGATGACCCGTTGATGTGCTTAGGATATATGTGAAGCTTAAACAATTTTGCGCTTCTTTGTATGCATACTTAAAGAATGGGACTTTATTAAGTTATCTAAAATGTAAAATTGCAGGGGGACATCTAAATACCGTGACTTCAGCGCAATCTATGTTAATCCAGGTCATACGATAAAGACGGGTTCTCTAAATATCTTGACTCCGACACCATCTGTCGGCACCGTTTTTTGCTAAAGTATATTTTACGAAGCAGAGCAGAATTTCAAATTCATGTGACGTATGATTCCGAAGTTATGGGTGATTAAAAATATCACTCCTATTGGATGTGTCACGCCCCTTTTACAAAAGTATATGTACTTTACTATAAGCATCTACCATAGATATGTATGTCAACACACCAAATTTCAAAGTCATGTGACTTACGGTTTCGAAGTTATAGCTGATTAAAAATGTCACGCCTATGTGAGGTGTCACGCCCCTTGTCAGATCTAATTTTTGTATACCCTGGTTACGTCCGAGGTCACTCTCTATATACCAGTTAAAGCCCCATGAAAATCCATTCAGTAGTTCCGGAGATTAGTGAATTCAAACAGACAAACAATCTACGGTTTTATTATAGTAAAGATTTTTTTCTTTAGAACTGCAAACTGATTTAAGAAATTGTGATAGAAGAAAATTTCTCTTCAATTTATATAAATTCTTCGTTTTTCTTGAGAGCTGCAAACATTCCTACAGGGATTTGTTAAAAATTGCCCATTTATTTAATATGCAGCAGACTTATTCACCGTTGTCTGGAGCCATCGAGTGAATCCTAAAGTATGTATGTACATTGTATATCTATAGGTCCTCATCGATACTCGATATTCTTATTCTGGTGCCACCGAACTATTCACAAGTGTAACTAGTATCTCTTACCGATACTCAAATTGTTGTCTAGAGCCACTGAGGGAACCAAAAGTGCTTGTCTGGAGCCACCGATTAATCAATCAATGAATTAACTTGCTTTCACTAATACCTTCACCATCACACCACTTCACCAGTAATCTTACCCTGATTGCAAATAAGCGGGCGATCTAGCAGATGTTTCACTTGTCGGCCGACATCAACTACCTACGAGAATACCCGATTTTCCACCGATATCGGCACAGCGCTGCTCGCTATCGCGACGGTGGCCGTTACCACCATTGCAGCTGCTGCTTTCGGCTCTTCTATCGCTCTTTAGTTTCTCATTCGGCATACCAATCCGCAACTAGCAAAACCTTGCATCGGTATGTTTGACGTTAATTCGTTTCTTTATGAACGAACAAATTCTTGTTTTTGTTGTAATTGATGACTCGAATCTTGACAGAAGGATTTGTGAAAGAGTCTTTTGCCAGAAGCTTTCTTTTAAAATTAAATTTAGGCTTCTAGATCGCTGTACTTTTTACCAGGCTAAAGGCTCGATTAAGTCTTTTTTGGTGTAATGAGGCTAATACTGCTCTAAAAAAGTTCTTTTGAGGGCTATAGTGGACTATTAAGGTCATATATTAGAGACAAGTTTGTAGCAGGGTCGTATATTCCGAAATTTGTTAATGCTAAGTATTAACTCTAGACATATACATAAATCGTTTGGTAAATGCTCTAATTTATATTATTTCTTCTTTCATTTCAGTTACCAACATACTTCGAATGAAGCCTTGGAGTTATCTTCAATCAAACCAACACACTCGACATTATTCAATAGCACGGCTCAAAAGCCGAGAACTTATGTTCAAAAAAGCTGGTATAAAATTATAAAAGCATAACAATAAAGTCAGCTAACAAACCAATTAATTCAAACCAAAATCAAATAAGCGACAAAAATAAAAATGTATCCGAAAAACCTGCAAAACAAGCCAAAAGGCACACCAGCTTGCTCACGATTCCGGTGTCATACAAGCAATAGATGCATGCATACCTTAACCCTATTCCTCAGTTGTCTGTGTGCTCTTGCCGCGCTAGTGACGCCCGCTTATGCACTGGCCAACTGTCCGAGTAGTTGTCAGTGTGATGACGATACGCTGGTGGTGCGTTGCGGCGAAGGTACACTCGATGTGCTACCCATCACACTAAATCCCTTCATACAGCGTCTGGTGATACAAAGCAACAAAATCAAAACGATCGATTCATCGCTGCAGTTCTATGCAGAGTTGCTGTTTCTCGATCTTTCCTACAACGATTTGGTCACATTGCCACAACGTACATTCCAATTTCAACGTAAACTCCAAGAGCTACATCTAAATCACAACAAGATCGGACAAATCAGCAATATGACCTTTGTGGGCTTAACCGTATTGACGGTGCTTAACTTGCGTGGCAATCTGCTGGCAGAGCTCGAACAGGGCACTTTTGCGAAAATGTCAAAAATAGAGGAACTAAATTTGGGACAGAACCGCATCAATCGCATCGATCCGCACGCCTTCGATGGTTTGGTGAATCTGCGTACACTCTACTTGGATGATAATACATTGACTACAGTGCCAGCGCCCAGCATTTTCAAAGCAATGCCAAACTTAGCTGAACTCTATTTGGGTACAAACTCGTTTACGTCCATACAAGCCAATGCTTTTATCGATCTAAAGGGCTTGACACGTTTGGATTTGCGTGGTGCTGGGCTGCACAATATCTCTGCTGAGGCCTTGAAGGGGCCGGACGGTTTGCGATACCTAGATCTGGCTGATAATCGCTTACAGGTGGTGCCTACCAATGCGCTAAGCCACTTAGAGCGGCTGGAAGAGCTACTACTCGGGCAGAACGATTTTGAGGTGATTGGTAGCGGCGCCTTTGCCGGCCTCAAGCAGTTACGCAAGCTTGAAATCACAGGTGCTCAGCGGCTGCGAAGCGTACAAAATGGCGCCTTTAACGCCAACACCAACCTCGAACACTTGAATCTCTCATCGAATAAAATGTTGCAGGAAGTGCAGGAAAATGCATTGGGTGGGCTGCCACACTTGCGTCACGTCATACTCAAGGAAAACGATCTGCGCACCCTAGCTGAGGGCCTGGTACCTTGGTCCGATCTGCAAACACTCGACCTCTCCGACAACCCCATTGTCTGCGACTGTCAAGTGCTCTGGCTACGCAATCTGCTCGTGTCGAAGAACTCGTCTAATGATAAGTTGGTCGGGGTAATGTGCGCCTACCCGGAGCCCATGCGTAAGGAACCGCTCTCACAGCTCTCGCCCGCCATGCTCGGCTGCTCGCACAGCGATTCGAAGCAGCAGGCGCTCATTGTTGTGGTTGTCGTCGTCACCACGGCCACCATAACCGGGCTATCGCTGCTAATTTACGGCTGCCGGCGGCGCATACGCGAAACGCTCAAAGGCGGCTGGGGCAATTCAGCGTTGGGTCGCAAGGAACGCGAATATCAAAAAACCTGCTCCGACGAGGAGTACATGACACGGCAGCAGCATTCCTGCAGCCTGAGTATACAGCCAACGATCCCATACACCAGCAGCAGCGGTTATAATATGCACCAGACGCAGCCGTATATGGGCTCACGGCCCATACCCGTCACCGAACTATAGCTAGAAGCACCACCCCCACCTCCACATCGAGGTTGGGGTACCTCGACGGCGTCGGTGAATACAAGCAACGGTCCAACAACGACCGCCACCAACACCCTACAACAATTGCAAGTACCGAACGGTGTGCACGCCAATGGTGCGCTACCCGGCGAACTACAATCGCCCTTCGTGCAGCTCAGCCAAATACACATGATGACCAACAACAACACCACCAGCCTCAGCAACAGCAATTCAAACAACAAGCTACCAAATGGTAAGCCACCACCACCGCCACCACACGCGCATGCGCTCTCCTCGTTGCCACGCTTTGGCAGCACCACAAGCAGCACACGTCGTGAACCGTCAGCCAGCGTCAGCGCCGAAAGCTCACTTTCAAATGAGCCACCCTACAGCCAGCAACTTGCCAATCAGAATGGACAACGCGCCACCACCAACGCCGATCGTTACATACGCCTCACACAGGATCATTTCAATCACAACAATGGCCCCTACGGCAGCATTGGCAGCGGCGGAAAACATGGCAATCATGCCAATACGCTAGGCGCTGAACGTTCGCCACGTGAAAGTGAAAGTAACTACATACACAATAATTCACATTATTCGCTGCCGTTGGATCATGCGCTCACAGCTATTACACCAACGCCACCGCCACCACCACCGCCAGCGTTGCCCATGCGCAATGGACAGCTAATTAATAACAACAGCAACGGCACTGGCGCACAGCGGCAAGCAGCATACAATAACAACAGCTGCAGTAATGGTTATGCTACGATAGGTGGAGGAGGCGGCAGCAATCATTTTGGCGGCGGTGGTGGTGGTGGTGTTGTGGCAATTGGAGTTGGCGGCGGAAATAATAACAACAACAACGGTAGTTTAAGACGCTGTCACTGATATACGCTCAAGGGCGATTGGTGTGGCACAAGCCGCAGCGCCTATTACGAGAAATTCGATTATGCATACGAACATCCGGCTGCGACGGCGAATAGGAACAGCTTCGAGATGTGCACGTTTGTGAGGCCATAAAGGGTGGGGAGGGTGGATAGAAGAGTAGGAGAGGAGAGTTGAGAGAAGAGAAGGAGAGCAAGAGAGTTACTGTGGACTAACGAGCAAGAGACTAACAATAAAGGAAGTTTGAATAGACCCGAAAACTATAAGAAAAAGTATTAGCGAAAGTAGAAAAGCGTAGAGTGCGGAATAATAAATCAAAAACTCGTAACATTTACTCGGCTTTCAGTAGGAGCAATAATAAAATTCTAGAAGACTCAGAAAAATATTTGACTACTGGCTCTCAAGCCGACTACTGGGACTACGTATAGAAAATATCGAAGAAAAAAAAAAGTTGAGGTTTACCTGGATACATATACTAATACACTGTCGTGAAATTGAATGGTCTTTGCAAAAAAAAAAACGGGAAGTATGAGCTAATGGCGTAAATCTCTACTGCGTAGAGAGTAATTTTCCGCTTATTTTGTATGGGTGCATCAGAAACTATCTCCTTTACAATATTTTCAAGTGATATCCGTAAGCAGTTTCGGTCAGACTTTAAAAAAAGCTTTTGGGTGCGAGGCTTTCTATAAGTCCGATAATGATTAAACCCTTGAGCGCTTTGAGGAAAATATTCTGACCACAGTGAGACAGGCCACTTTTGTGAACTGATAAAATAAATAGTTTGTACAGAAACAAGTTGGCATTCAGACGAAGAAAAAAAAACACTTATTGTTCAATATTTTTTACGATTTTCTTATAACTAAGAGTGCATTCACACATAAAGCCGAGCGGCGCCGCGAGCAAAGCAAGGTGGAATATGGCTAAGCTGCTGGTGTTCACACTGAACGAAGCTTTTCTGATGGACTCGGCTGCAAAGATACCATAAAAATGGCCCTCAATGAAAAGCGGAAAAAATATTTGCTAAATTTTATTCAAAATATTGGTTGTAAAATTTGTTTTTCTTGGAATATTTTGATATCATGTTTGCATCAGCGTTAAAAGGCTAAAAAATTAAATAGAAAATTCAAAATCAAAAACTGCTTTACTTTCAGCTCAAAAACGTTTTTGAAAAAGCTTGCTGTATGAGCACTATCATATAGCTACCGCAATTTGACAGCTTCACTCAGCTCGGAACGGCCTCGCTCCGCTCGGCTCCGCTTGCTGTATGAACGTACCCTTAGAAACTGAAACTGGGCATACAGAGTAAAAGATCTCTCTGGTCGCCTCTGATATAAAATCCGTAGAAGTAAATTCAGCAGCTTTCTTCGCCCTAGTTGCTCTGCTGCATTACTTGCTCTAAGTTTTACATTACCGTTTAGTATTTTATAGCGTTTTCTTTTCTAAGAATAAGTTTTGGCCTTTTATATAGGAGCTCTTGCTTTACATTGCCCTGACGCCTAAGAAAATGTTGCGCTTTTTATATGAGAATGAAACAGAAAATATGATACTCCATCACAAGTTCATTTATAGAACTGAATAGAACTGAATTTTTCACTTGCACTGTGGGCATTTAATTAATTTCATAGGAAAGCCCTTATTTCGGATACGAAAAATTATTTTATTTTTACAAGCGTAAATTAAAAATCAACCGTTCAACTCTCACCCTCACCCGGATCAAGAGAACATGACGCCCTGTGCAAGGGCTGAGAAAAGAACATGAAAATTTGACAGCACTTACTCAGGGCAGAATAAGTGCAGCCTTTTTTTGTCGAGAATAGAAAACGCCATTAGTATCTACGTATTTCATGTTACGATCATCTTAATCCTCATAATACAGACATGTTTGAAGTTTTGACTTACTTCTTGCGCTCATATCGAATTTAGAGCTTTGCTGTGCTTCGAAATTTATAGTGGAATTTTATGATAAATATTTTTGTGACACATTTTAACCACGTTTTATATGTAAGTTTTAAGCTTTGCCCCGAAGAGAGAAAAAAGGCACATCTACTGAGTAGTTAGAGGGTTAAAATGTTCCAAAAAAATCCTGTATCTAAAATACAAGCATTACTGTCAAAAAAGTGTATGACTTGAATGCAAATAATACCTTAGAAAACACTTTCCGTTTTACTTGCAAAAATTTATTCTTTAAAATTATTCTTCTTCTTGTATGGCGCTTTAACTGGCTAAGCGATTTTGGCCCAGCTCAGTAAACCATGCCTGTCGTTTTTCTAATTGTCTAATTTCTAGCAGGTAGTCAGCTCCCGTGGCTTTATTTCTTTTTTGATTTTTTTTTTTCAGCCGCAGAGTTGCTCTTCGTACCTCGCCATAGCCGGGTGGCGGTACTTCGTCTCCGTCTTGTTCGACAGGGTGCTCGAGTTCAGCTCATTGGCTAGGTTCAGCGTTGTTACCATTCAAAATGGTGGAAAAATATTTCCTCCATAATTTAATAATAATAATAATAATAATAATAATAATAATGCTCTGAACACCGGAAAATATGTAGGTCGCCGTGATTGTTTTTACAGAAATATTAACTGGTCTCGAGAGTCGCCTGGCTTTTCTTTAGAAGTTTCTTTAAAATTTCTAAATTAATTAAGAAGTGCTCCAAAAAATCTACACTAAATAATGTCAACTAAAGATTGTGGCTCGTTTGTGGGTGAAGGCATTTTCAGTACGCCCCATACCAAAAATTATATTTGCTATTACCCAGAATACCGGCCACTGAGATAATCCATACATTTTTTTGGTAACTTTTTCTTTCGAATTATATGTGAAAAAATATTTCCAGTAGTGAAAACCCTCCTTTGACTATCCGACTTATTATGAGCACCATCAACCGCCCTCATTAAATTTAATTAAATTAAATTCCGTCGTAGCCGATATTCGTCGTTCGCGGTTCCGTGTGCGTTAACCCTTATGGCTTTGCTATCGATTTCCGTAACAAAAAAAGTAGGCAACTGTTTTCGTGATTAGTTTACGTATTAAAAAAAAACGTTAACTTGTAATTTTTCAAAAGCAGCTTTAGATTATTGTAATTTTATGATTAATTTTTATATATATAATTACAAATGTATGTATGTACTTTGTATTAGCTTTAAAGCTTAACAAAAAACGATTCGAAATGTCCGCACATGTATATACATAAGTACGTAGTAGTGTATACATGTGGCTAGGAAAGTGGGTCTCCATTAAAGACTTTTTTTGCACATATACATACATATGTACATACATGCATATCCGCTCGTGTATGTAGGTATGTGTATATTTATATGTACTTGCATGTAAGCGCTGTAAATTTTACTTGCAAAACTCGGAAAAATACGTGTATTCAGCAAAAGCATTTTTTGTAAAAAAAAAAACAAACAATTAATTTGTAAATTTTTTAAACCTGTGTTAAATAATTATAAATAAAATTGGTTTTCATTTGTAAATAAAATAAATATAAATAATTACAATGTAATGTAGTAAAAACGTAAATGGAAAAGCACAAACACCAACAACACAAAAGCACGCGTGACAAAAAAAAACGAAAAAATAAATAAAAACATAATAATCATGCGTTAATTGTGAAAAAGCAGCAGCAATTAAAATTCTTCTTGCATAAAATTAATTTTAAAAATTGCTACTTTACAATGCTAAGCCCAAGTAGGCAAGCGTCAAAGGAATATACATAAATACAAACAAATAAAATAATTTTCCACTTCTGTCCGGTTAATGTTGCTTTTCGATTATTTTATTTATTGACTCTTACATATGTATGTATGTTATGTGCGTGTTTGTGTGCCGTAAATGTAGTCGAAAAAAGACAGAAAAAAATATGCGACAATTGTTTTCCAGTGATCTTAATATTAAGTTCGAAACTAATTATTTGTAAATATTAAAAATTAAAAAAAAAACATTCACATATTTAAAAAAATTATTTAAACATTAAATTGGACATAAATTGTAAAGAAATAAAATACGAACAAAAACAAAAAAATAAAAATTTTAATATCAAATTAAAATTACTAAAAAAAAATCAAAATGTATGTTAGCAATTAAAATATTTAAATCAAATAAAACATTGATATTGCATACACATATTTGCGTATATTAAAATAAAAATAAAAATAAAAAGGCAATACTTGTGCGAAATACTATACAAAAGCAAATGAAACAAAAACCAACAAACAAAAAACCGAAAACTGAAAACAAAACTTAGTCTACAAACTGCATACAATTCAAGAAATTTAATAATTACATGTATGTATGTACATATATTCAACACTTTTCGATAATATTGTATTACAAACAAGAAGCTAAAAAAATATCATAAAAAATTATTGACTATTGCATTAAGTATTTTGCGAAAATTCCAAGCGTAAATGATAGTCAACACAGTCAGAACAAACAAAAAAAAAAAAAATAACAAAAAAAAAACTTTATTGAAAATATTTCCTTTTTTGTTGTATACAGCTGATTAGTTTACTTAATTTTAATTAATTATTGTTTTACGTGCGCCTATTTTTATTTTAAATGTATTTATTGCAATTTTATTCTGAAATAAAACACACACGAACACTATATATACATACTTAAAAGAGGAAAAAACAACATAAAACTGCTTTGTTCTCATTTCATTTTGGTTTAATATGGTATTGTTTTCAAATTGGTAAGTTCACAGAATAATTGGCTAATGTTTCTAACCTTTTGCTCAATCGTCGATTCGCCCAGCTGAATATGTAGTTAAGGTTAGGTTGCAGTGGCTGTCAGTGACCCCAGTAGCACACCTAGGCCTTTGTGCTAGCACGCGGAACGTTAGAAGCCTCCTATTCAACGTATCGTGTGGAGTCTGCACAACCCAAAAGTTGCCGTACTCCTGCTTCGGCTATGTCGATTAAACCTTCGAGAAATTGTGAACTAAGTCTTTGTTTGCAAAGTGTGAGATATTCCCGTACCAAGTGCCGCTAAGTTTCTGGCTCTTCGGCAGAGATCATTGTGGTGAACCCCTAAGCTCTACGCGCGCCTTCCGATTGCAACATCTTCAGCAGCACTCTCATAGCTGTGACTAAGCACCCTCTTTTCAACTTGAAGATACCTTCCGACCGATTCTTGTTCCATTTTTGCCACATAAGCTTTGTATTGCTGCAAGTGGTAAGACAAATGCACCTGGCCCTTCTATTATGAGATAAATCCCTTATATAAAACGCTTGCAGGAAGCGAGCGGCATGTCTAAACCATTCCAGCGTTGCGAAGTTCGTACGCCTTTTCGTTGCTTGTTATGTTCTGCTGCTTCGCTCCGTCAAGCGCTTTGAGTGCCGCCTGGCTGTGTAAGGAGATGAGAATATGACAGCGACTTTAGCTTGAAAAACTCAGCAATCAACGGTTAGGCGCAAGGATTTATCCAACCCCACCTGGGCTGAGAAGATCCCCGCTCCTACCCTGCTCTTTAGTTTAGAGCCATCGGTTTAGAAGTGGAGTGATCACATTTTATCAGCAGCCTTTCCTGACCAAAATTATCCATTTGAAATAGAAATTATATACCTCTTTGTGAAGTTTAGACTTAGTACACAGTAATCCATGCACGTTAAGATGCTATGCTGGGATCGCGGTGTGACCGTTTTAAATATCTCTGCAGCCGAGTAGCTCCTGTAGGCTCAAAGTGGCGCACCCTGCTGATTGTTTTCCAACAATTTAATTTGGTAAAATTTTGAGTTGATTTTCTTGAATGCTCAAAGAACCGAATACAGTTTTCTTGAATCTACGCAGTTTATTCTTCCGCAAAGTCGTAGGAAAAGAAGGTCATCAGAATCCACGAGAATTGGTGCCTAGGTTTTCGAGAATGGAAACGGGAAAAGGAAGCATTTTGAAATCATGAGGGAAAGGAGTATCTGAAAAATTGTGTCATGAAAGCCATTTCATTACTACAAGTTGCTTCTGGAGAACAAGAAGGTATCATGTCTCAACGCCCAAGGTGAAAAAGAGGTGGTGGAAAGTAAGCTGCGATCAGACTAAACATCCAAGCGAACTTTTTTTGTGCAGAGCTGGAACTATCACTAAGAAGTGAACACGATAGAAGCGCTAAGACTCGACCTGCAAAAATATGGGAAATTCCGAGCTCTTTTTCGATTCAGAATACATAGAGTCCAGTGATAAATATTTGGAGAAAAACGTCATCAAAAGCGCCAAAAACGCTAACCGTTTAGTCCGGACCAAGTCCTTCAGACATTTTCTGATATCATTGCTGCCAAGATTATTAATAGAGTAAAGATAGCTGAAAGTTATAGTATTATTTTGAATGAAACAATGGCAGTTTCAGGCACTGAAAAACTTTCGCAATGTGTACTATAGCACACTTGTTTCAAGGATATGATGGAACCGCAAACATGGAGTGGAGAATCAGAAAAATATGCAAAAGAAAAATATATTCGCTGTCGCGGGGACGTCAGTTAAGAAACTAAATTGTTCAAGAACCATTCAAGAGTGATTTTCAAGTCACCCTACTACATGTTTTTTTCTTAACAATATCGTATTACTCGTGACGTAAAAACAGATCACGTATCGGTACGGTGCCCATCCGTCCTGTATTATACGGGGCAGTCCTCTTTTTTGACAAATTGTCCTGGCAATTAATTTATTTTATACGGGACGCCAAATGTTCTCTATTTATTTTAATGCCCTGTATGTTTCCCGTATTCGGGGTTCGGTATTTCGACGCCTTAAAAGCTCATTAAAATGGCATACCTACTTATGAACCAGTCTGAATGCCTGCACTCTAAAAAATCCGTTTAAAAATGCGACTATAAATCGATTATACTTTTGTTTATTTTAAAAATTTTCTGGTAAATTTACACGATGAATATGTATTTTCGTGTGTAAAAATTCTTTTTGTTAGCGGCTTTACACAATTCTATGGGTGAAATCAAACAGCAGATGTGTATTTTGTAGCTTGTACACACTTTCGTAGTAAACTTACGCACACCACACCAGCTATATTACACTACAAGAAGTCCGAAATTTAAACAAACTATTCGTTGAATAATCGTGCATGTAGTTCCGCGAATAATAAGGTAGGAAATCAGTAACCTACCTTTTAGCTAGGAAACTTACACAATTTTTTTTTTTTTTGATTGTGTGTTTCGAATCGAGAAGCACATACAGTGACCAAAATATAAATTAGGATTCTACATTTTAGCAAGGCTCAGCTATTTTGCTTTTGTTTATTTAATGTTTATTATTTTTTTTTTTAGTAAAGCTCTTTTAACAAAGACCATATACATTGAAATTTCCGACTTTGTGGGAAAACTTTAGAAAAAAAAATTGGTTTTGGATTTTGTAGCTCATTGTACGAAAATTTTGCCAAAAATTAACGGTAAGTCCTAGCTACTTTAAACTTGCACTTTATTGTACTAAAATTTAACGAGGCTTTTGTAAACAAATTTTTGGAGAAAAAATCTCGAGGCGAGATATCCTACAAATTTGTGATGTTACTATAAGGATGCTGTTTCAGGGCTAATACATGCATCTAAGATTATTTAAGAAGGTGATCTGTTAGCTTTTATGGGAAAAATTTGCTAAATTATTGTTTGTCCCGTATTCGGCTCGCATAAATATGGTCACCGTACGTATGGGATACGTGAACGAACTCTTTATCCCATTTAGCTTATTCGAGTGACGTATGACGTAAATTTTTTTCGAATGGTTTTCAATCCGTGGACGTATGTTGCGATTCGAGTCCTGTTCAGCTTGACTCTTCCATTGGCGGTGTTTCTGCAAAAAAAATATCGTGATATTTTTTCTACTATTAATCGTACTTAGGAATAGTAGTAGTAACAGTATTCTGAAAATTTATTTGTAGTAGAACTCAAGGCTCCAAGGGTCATATTACGTCCAAAAAATCTGTAAAAATTCACTTCATCTGCTGAAGAATATTTCACGGAGATAATTTCATTGCTACTAAGTATATTTATTCAATGCATCGACGCTTTGATACCGAATTTTACTGCCATATTTCTCTAAAACGAAGATATTCCAGTTACACACCTTTTAGTTGGAAAAGTTGCATATATGATCGAATGCTGTTGTCAGCGGTTAAATACTAACTATGGTGTGAAATAATATAAACGAACCCTGTACCGAAGTCTTAAATCTGTAGGAAAAACTTTCATCACAAATACAACAGTTGAGAAACCTTGGGAAATTAAACCCTTTTCAAAAAAAAAACACACCTAGTTAGGATTGATTATACATCCTTTTCTATTCCATATCTAATACTTGTCAAAGTAAGTAGTAAGGTTAAGACAAGGATCATAGACATGACGTCCTCAAGAGCAACACCTAAGGGTTTTGTTTGTCTTTTGAGTTCTGAGTTGTATCGTTATTGCATAGATCCATCGATTTGTACTCTATCTAGAGAGCTCGAAACATCGAAGACCAATTCAGAAAGGCTGTCCCCGCCCTAAAGATCTTCAGGTGGTAAATGAAGAATGCATTGTGAGAAAAAGAATTATTATTCCTTGGTCTCCGCTCAACAAACACATATCAGTTTCTAGTCTTCTAACCAGGTTCTACCTTACCAATGTTCAAACCTGATATTGAAGAAGAGGGACTCTACCGCAATGCAACCATATTAAAAGCGGACCACATGGCGGAAGGCTTTACATAAATATGTACTTCTGTGTTTTTTATGCAGAACCAACAGCAATAAAGGAACTCGTTGTGAGGCAACGAAGTAAGTTGTAAGCCACTTTATTAGAGAAATTCGAGCAGAAAGTGACTTTCCAGTCCTCATTTGACTCAAATTAAGGTGGACCAAATCTTGTGTATCTCCTTATTGAACGAGCGTATTATCTGACCTGCAGCTCACAGCCAAGGTCCGCATGGGGAGATGGAAACCGCTTTTGAAAGCCTCAATTGAGGTGGAAAATTTTCTCAGCCTCTAGAAAATTGTTATCGTTATATTGCAGAGTTATGGAGAAAGATAGGGGTGGCGAACACCACAATTGCTTATGTCCTAGTTTGGATTGTTCAGCATTGTACTTCAGATGTGTCATTTTCCATGTTTCTTTAAGAACCTCATCACTTTTCCAAAAAATAATGAAAGATCTTCTAGCTACGTTTTTCTTCTTTTAATAAATGCTAGGCAGGACAGAACAGTTAAGTTCTTTCGGTTCGTTTTCAGAGCAAATAGTTGTGTATGTTGAAATATCAAAATATAAAAACGGTTTAGGCTCCTTTACTCATTCTCTTGAAATTAGCAGCCATTGGACTTGACTAACGACCGATGCAGTTGCTCCGACTTCCATATTGCTTTGTAGTCTATCATTACCTACTAAGGAAAGCATAAACATACGACCAAGCTTTAAATAATTTGGCGCTGCAACAACAACTGCAACAATACGGACGATCTAGCGACTTCAGAAACGTAAGAAAACACAAATACATATTCAAACATTTATGTTAATCCTTCTCATTGCTAAAACTTAACTCTTTTTTTGCCTTTGCTTGCTGATTTTCATTTCTCCTATAAATTGTGTAGCATTTGCACAGGAGGGCATTTGTTAAAATTTAATTGTCCGTAACCGACGATAAACAGCATGCAAGTAAAATTGCTAATGGCGTTACCACGACAGTCGGGTCTACGTAAACGGAGCAACTCATATCTATATCTAGCCAAGAACTGTCTCTCTTTAGCGAATCTTTAGGGAATTTTCGTGCTGAAGGTAGCCATCGGAAAACACGGTTTAAATTCATAGATTGTTAAATACCTAATGATGAAGTGTTAAATGACATTAAATTAAATTTTTAAAATATATACATTTTTAGTCCATTTTGTATTCTGTAAAGCTGCTTATGTAGACCAGATACGAGAATTATTAAAATTTTTGGTTCAGCTAATTAAAATTTATTTTATACTCAAATAACAATGGAAGCGAAAAATAATAAAATGTTAACTGAAATACATGCATGCGTATGCACGCACATCCATGCTTATGTATGTATATTAGGGTGGCCAAAAAAAAAGAAAGTCGGAATTTTAGTTCAATCACCCCTAGGATGGTTCTATATCGAAAAAAGTAGTATATTTATAGTTCGCGCAAAGCGCTCAAATATGTTCATAAGGTATACTAGACTTCCTAAAAATCAACATTTTTCGATTGTTTCTCTTCAGAATTTTTTCAGTAATATCACCCAATGGTTTATCGACAAATTTTTTAATATCAACTACATATTTTTTTAGGTGCGAGACTTTCAGCGCTTTGAGCACCTCTAAATATTTTTTTGATTTCAGTGGTAGAGCATTAAAATTCTGAATTTACTTATGCACATTCATATTGGACCACCCTAATGTACATACATACGTGGCTAAAACTCATTTAATAACGCTTTAAATAGTGTTTTAGTGTTTGTGCGCCTATTTCTAATCCATAAGCTTATTAAAATGCAAATTTTAAACTTTCCGGGTGGCAAAGAAAAGCAACATTTTTGTTAAGTTTGTTGTTTTTTATTTTTCACCACACATTTAGCCATTCTTTTATTGTTATTAGAATACATTTTTTTAATTTCTTTCGCTATGCATATCAATATTAAATTGTTTTGTACGCACACCATTAAATAATATTAATAAAATGTTCTGTATTTTTAATAAAATAATCTAGCAGCCAAATATGCATAGATCCTGGCTGTTAATCGCTACATTTTCTGTTTTTTTTTTTCAATAACGTTACCTTTATTTGGCAAAATATGATTACGTTAATATCATATTACCTCTTATTGCTTCCATCATTGAAAGTATTCCAAAAATGTATGCAATAAATTTAACAGTATATTTATTGGAACATATTTTAATTCGCTTGATAATTTTTCATAGTGCGAGTATGTATGTATGTATGTACTGCTGAGTACTTTGGTGATGTTTTTCGTTTAGTTTTGCCGATTTCGATAAAATTTTTCGAAATTTGAGCACATAGTACATACATATGTGCAAATTGCTGGCTTTGTCCTGAAAAATCAATAGGCAATTTAAAATCTTTAATCTACGTTGTTCATTAGAAAGCAGAGCGCATCTGGTCTACTTCGCGCAAGTTAAACTTATTCCAATTCATCTAAGTTGGGCTTTAGAGTTACTCCTTACCTCTGTTTCTTGATGGTATTGAGTTCATTTGGTATCTGCTTTCGCTTTTGTCTTTTTTTTTGTATCTGCATTTGTTTTTGTCCATATTTTTTTCTCTTTGTCAGTGTGTTTTCTTTTCCATGTCCGTATACGTACTCTTATAGTTTTTTTTTTATTTCGCGTTTTAATTTAATTTTCTTTCCTTGTCCTCGTCTCTGTTCTTGTCTTTGTGCTGTGTTTTTTTTGCCTATCGTTTTGTTTGTGTTGGCCTTCGTGTTTGCCCTGATCATTCCATTTGTGTATGCCTTTGCCTTAGTAATTTTCCCAAATCATTTCCCTTGTGGTTTTCTTTGTCATAGCCTTCTTTCCCGTGTTTGTAATTGCTCTGCTCTACTAATTTCCTTCTGTTTGTGATTGTCTTTACCCTAGTCATTTCCCTGTGTTTGTGGTTGTCTTTGTCCTAGCCTTCTTCCCTCTGTCTGTGATTGTTTTGTCCTAGTCATTTCCCTCTGTTTGTGATTGTCTTTTGCCTAGTCCCTGTGTTTCCCTATGTTTGTGGTTGTCTTTGTCCTAGCCTTCTTCCCCGTGTTTGTGATCGTTTTTCCCTTCTCATTTCCCTCTGCTTCAGATTGTTTCGTCTTAGTCATTTCCCTGTGTTTTTGGTTGACTTTGTCCTAGCCTCCTTCCCCGTGTTTGTTATTGCTTTCCATAGTCTTTTCTTTCTGTTTGTGATTGTCTTTGCACTAAACATTTCCCTGTGTTTGTAGTTGTCTTAGTCCTACCCTCCTTCTCCGTGTTTGTGATTGTTTTTCCCTACTCATTTCCCCCTGTTT
>NW_023458559.1:41127858-41129402 GCF_013731165.1 Rhagoletis pomonella | reverse complement strand
GTTGTTTTTCCCTACTCATTTCCCCCTGTTTGTGATTGTCTTTACCCTACTCATTTCCATCTGTTTATGATTGTCTTTGCCCCAGTAATTTCCCTGTCTTTGTAGTTGTCTTTTTCCTAGCCTTCTTCCCGTGTTTGTGATTGTCTTTGTCCTAGTCAATTCCCTGTGTTTGTGGTTGTCTGTGTCCTGGCCCCTTTCCCGTGTTTGTTATTGTTTTTCCCTACTCATTTCCCCCTGTTTGTGATTGTCTTTACCCAACACATTTCCCTATGTATATGATTGTCTTTGCCCCAGTAATTTCCCTGTGTTTGCAGTTGTCTTTTCCCTAGCCTTCTTCCCGTGTTTGTAATTGTTTTTCCCTAGTCTTTTCTTTCTGTTTGTGATTGTCTTTGCCCTAAAAATGTCCCTGTGTTTGTGGTTGTCTTAGTCCCAGCCTCCTTCTCCGTATTTTTGGTTGTTTTTCCCTACTCATTTCCCCCTGTTTGTGATTGTCTTTACACTACTCATTTCCCTCTGTTTATGATTGTCTTTGCACCAGTAATTTCCCTGTGTTTGTAGTTGTCTTTTTCCTAGCCTACTTCCCGTGTTTGTTATTGTTTTTTTTGTAGTTGTCTTTGTCCTAGCTTTCTTCCGCGGGTTTGTGGTTGTGTTTCCCTACTCATTTCCCCCTGTTTGTGACTATCTTTACGCTGCTCATTTTCCTCCGTTTATGATTGTATTTGCCCTAAACATTTCCCTGTGTTTGTGGTTGTCTTAGTCCTAGTCTTCTTCCCCGTGTTTGTGGTTGTTTTTTCCTGGTCATTTCCCTCTATTTGTGATTGTCTTTGCCCTAAGCATTTCCCTGTGTTTGTAGTTGTTTTTGTCCAAGTCTCCTTGCCCGTGTTTGTGGTAGTTTTTCGCTGGTAATTTCTTTCTGTTTGCGAATGTCTTTGCCCTAGTCAATTCCCAGTGGTTGTGGTTGTTTTTCCCTACTCATTTCCCCCTGTTTGTGACTGTCTTTACCCTACCCATTTACATCTGTTTGCGATTGTCTTTGCCCTAGTCAATTCCCTGTGTTTATGGTTGTTTTTGTCTAAACCTCTTTCCCGTGTTTGTGATTGTTTTTCCCTAGTCTTTTCTTTCTGTTTGCGATTGTCTTTGTCCTAAACATTTCTCTCTGTTTGTGGTTGTCTTAGTCCTAGCTTCTTTCCCCGTATTTGTAATTGTTTTTCCCTAGGATTTTCCTTATGCTTGCGATGGTCTGTGCCCTAAACATTTCCCTGCGTTTGTGGTTGTATTTGTCCTAGTCATCTTCCCCGTGTTTGTGGTTGTTTTCCCCTGGTCATTTTCCTCCGTTTGTGATTGTCTTTGCCCTAAATAATTCCCTGTGTTTGTGCTTGTCTTAGTGCAAGGTTCCTTCCCCGTTTTTTGTGATTGTTTTGCCCTAGTCTTTCCTTTCTGTTTCTGATTGTCTTTGCCCTAAAAATTTCCCTGTATTTGTGGTTGTATTTGTCCTAATCTTCTTCCCCGTGTTTGTGGTTGTTTTTCCCTGGTCATTTCCCTCT
>NW_023458559.1:41124896-41127848 GCF_013731165.1 Rhagoletis pomonella | reverse complement strand
TCTTTCCTTTCTGTTTGTGATTGTCTTTGCCCTAAACATTTCCATGTGTTTGTGGTTGTGTTTGGCCTAGCCTCCTTCCCCGTGTTTGTGATTGTTTTCCCCTAGTATTTTCTTTCTGTTTGCGATTGTCTTTGCCCTAGTCACTTCCCAGTGTTTGTGGTTGTCTTTGTCCTAGCCTTCTTCCGCGTGTTTATGATTGTTTTTCCCTACGCATTTCCCCCTGTTTGTGAATGCCTTTAACCTACTCATTTCCCTCTGTTTTTGATTCACTTTGCCCTAGTAAGTTGCCTGTGTTTTTAGTTGTCTTTTTCATAGTCTTTTTCGGTGTTTGTGATTGTTTTTCCCTCGTCTTTGCCCTCTGATTGTGGTTGTCTTTGCCCTAAACATTTCCCGTTGTTTGTGGTTGTCTTTGTCCTAGCCTCCTTCTCCATGTGTGTGGGGTACAAGCCGCACATAAATTCCTACGTTTGATTGAGTTCATAATCAATTTCCAATTCAAAAAATATATGCAATTAATTATAACTTTGGGTGTCTTCACATCCGTTTTGGTAAACTGCTGGTTGTTCCGCGATAATTTGATCAACTTTGAACGTCCTTTTCAGCTTACTTTTGTTAGTCTGATAAACAGTCATTTACTTAAAATAAGGTAAAATAATTTGTATCCTTTTATATTTTCTCTTAGTTTGTACTTGAATTTAGGTTTAGGTATGCTTAGCGTTCACAAAGGTTCTGTAGAAAAAAAAACACAAATGAAGTTATCACTAAAACAATTTGTCGATTTGCATTTTTAAATAAACAAGTAATTTTTTAGCAAAAAGCAAAACCGACTTCAATTCTCATGTAAAACTGCAAGACTGCCGTTAATTTTTCCATGGTCCAATAATGGGATCACCTTTGAGGTAACAACTTTCATACACATATGTACAAAAAAAATTTCCGACGAATAGATAACCTCCTCCTCTTTTTGAACTCGGTTAAAAATAACGGATTTTGTGTAAAGACGAATTCGCATTTTAAAATTTGCAAGCAATTAAGGTAACTAACAACTCGTATTTTAACTCTTCAATAAGTTCATAATAAACTTTATGCAACATAAATTCCTTTGTAGGGCTCGTCACAACTCAATTGTTAAAATAACAAGTAATTTTTAAGCAAAAAATACAACCGACATCATATAAAAATTCATATATAAAAAAACTCTCATACAAAAATTTAGAAGTACCGTTAATTTCTTCCTGATCCAATGATCGGATCTAAACCAAATTAGTCTGGTCACTTTTCCCGCTTTTGCGATCGTCTTTGTCCCAGTCCTATTCCATGCGTTTGTGGTTGTCCTGATCCAAGTCTTTGTTAATGTGCTTTTCCATGTGTTTGTGATTGTCTTATTCCAAATCACTTTTCCTGCTTTTGTGGTCGTCTTGGTTCTAGTCTATTTCAATGTGTTTATGAATGCCCTTGCCCATGTCTTTGTTTAAGTGCTTTTCCACGTGTTTGTGATTGTCTTTGCCCAAATCACTTTTCCTGCTTTTGTGGTCGTCTTTGTTCTAGTCCTATTCCATGTGTATGTGGTTGTCCTGATCCAAGTCTTTGTTCATGTGCTTTTCCATGTGTTTGTAATTGTCTTTTTCCAAATCACTTTTCCTGCCTTTGTGATCGTCTTTTTCCCAGTCCTATTCCATGCGTTTGTGGTTGTCCTGGTCCAAGTCTTTGTTAATGTGCTTTTCCATGTGTTTGTGATTGTCTTTGCCCAAGACACACTTCCTGTTTTCTGATCGTCTTTGTTCTAGTCCTTTTCAATGTGTTTATGATAGTCCTTGTCCATGTCTTTGTTCAAGTGCTTTTCCATGTGCTTGTAATTGTCTTTTTCCAAATAACTATTCCCGCTTTTGTGATCGTTTGTCCCAGTCCTATTCCATGTGTTTGTGGTTGTCCTGATCCAAGTATTTGTTTATGTGCTTTTCCATGTGTTTGTGATTGTCTTTGCCCAAGTCACTTTTCTTGCTTCTGCGATCGTCTTTGTACTAGTCCATTTCAATGAATTTGTGAAAGTCCTTGTCCAAGTCTTTGTTCATGTGCTTTTCCATGTGTTTGTGATTGTCTTTGCCAAAGTCACTTTTTCTGCTTTTGTGATCGTCTTTGTTCTAGTCCTTTTCAATGTGCTTATGATTGTCTTTGTTCATGTGCTTTTCCATGTGTTTGTGATTGTCTTATTCCAAATCACTTATCTTGCTTTTGTGGTCGTCTTGGTTCTAGTCCATTTCAATGTGTTTGTGATAGTCCTTGTCCATGTCTTTGTTCATGTGCTTTTCCATGTGTTTGTGAATGTCTTTTTCCAAATCACCTATCCCGCTTTTGCGATCGTCTTTGTCTCAGTCCTATTCCATGCGTTTGTGGTTGTCCTTGTCCAAGTCTTTGTTCATGTGCTTTTCCTTGTGTTTGTGAATGTCTTTTTCCAATTACTTTTCCTGCTTTTGTGATCGTCTTTGTTCTAGTCCTTTCCAATGTGTTTATGATAGTCCTTGTCCAAGTCTTTGTTCATGTGCTTTTCCATGTGTTTGTGATTGTCTTTGCCCAATTCACTTTTCCTGCTTTTGTGATCGTCTCTGTTCTAGTCCTTTTCAATGTGTTTATGAATGTCCTTGTCCATGTCTTTGCTCATGTGCTTTTCCATGTGTTTGTGATTGTCTTTGCCCAATTCACCTTTCCTGCTTTTTTGATCGTCTCTGTTCTAGTCCTTTTCAATGTGTCTATGAATGCCCTTGCCCATGTCTTTGTTTAAGTGCTTTTCCATGTGTTTGTGATTGTCTTTGCCCAAATCACTTTTCCTGCTTTTGTGATCGTCTTTGTTCTAGTCCTATTCCATATATTTGTGGTTGTCCTGATCCAAGTCTTTGTTAATGTGCTTTTCCATGTGTTTGTGATTGTCTTTGCCCAAGTCACTCTTCCTGCTTT
>NW_023458559.1:41122618-41124886 GCF_013731165.1 Rhagoletis pomonella | reverse complement strand
TCCATGTGTTTGTAATTGTCTTTTTCCATATAACTTTTCTCGCTTTTCTGATCGTCTTTGTCCCAGTCTTTTTCCATGTGTTTGTGGTTGTCCTGATCCAAGTCTTTGTTCATGTGCTTTTCCATGTTTTTTGTGATTGTCTTTTTCCAAATCTCTTTTCCTGCTTTTGTGGTCGTCTTTATTCTAGTCCATTTCAATATGTTTATGATAGTCCTTGTCCATGTCTTTGTTCATGTGCTCTTCCATGTGTTTGTGATTGTACTTTTGCAAGGGATTTTTCCTGTGTCCCTTTCTACGTGTTTGTCATTTTCATTGTTTATGTGATTTTCCTTGTATTTGTGGGTGTCGTTGCCCAAGTCATTTTTCCGGTGTGTGTGATCTTCTTTATTTGTTTGTGATTGTCTTCCTCCATTTCCCTTTCCATGTGTTTATGATTTTCATTATTTATATGCTTATCCATTTGTCTGTGATAATTTTTGTCAAAGTAATTTTTCCTGTTTTTATAGTCGTCTTTTTTCTAGTCCTTGTCCATGTATTCCTTTATGTGCTTTTCCATGTGACTGTGATTGTCTTTTCCAAGCCAATTTTCCTGCTTTTGCGATGGTCTTTTTCCTAGTACTGGTCCATGCCTTTGTTTATCTGCTTTTCTATGGGTTTGCGATCGTCATTGTCCATGTCTTTGTTCATGTGTACTCCATGTGTTTGTGGTTGTCTCCATGTGTTTTCCAGCTTATGTTATCGTCTTTTTTCTAGTCCTTTGCAATGTGTTAGTAACTGTCTCTGCCCAATTCATTTTTCTCGTGCTTGTAATCATTCTTGTCCTTGTCGCGTTCTCTCTATTTGTGAATGTCTTTGTGTTTATCCTTGCTTTTTTCTAAGTATTTTCAATCGTGTTTTTCCTAGTCCTTGTTCACTTTCTGTTTCATGTGCTTGTGGTCGTCTTTGTCCTTCCCTAGGTTTGTGACTGTATTTGCCTTCGTGTTTGTGAAAGACGTCGTCGTAGTGGTTTTTCTTTTGTTTATGATTGTCTTTTTTGTCTTTGCCTTAGTAATTCTTTATGTGTTAGTGATTGTGAGATGGCATATATCTTTCTAATGAGCTTTTCCATGTGTTTATTGTTTTATTTGCACAGACGTTTTTCACTGCATTTTTGTCCGTCTTTATAGTAGTAATTTTCCCCGAGTTGTGGTTGCGATTACCTTTTTCTTTGGCCTTGCGCTTTTCCCTGTGTTGGCCTTTTTTCGCCCTTGTCATTTACCCTGTGCTCGTGTTAGTGATTGTATTTGTCTTTACTTTAACTATCATCCCTGTGTTGGAGATTGTGATTATGCTTTTTTTGGCTCTCATCCTTTTCCTTGTTTTGTTCTTTGTTTACGGCCAGGTCATATGCGCTGTGCTTGTGATAATGATTACGCTGTTCGGCAGTAGGCTAGCAAGTTGAGGAAACCAAGTTACCATTCTGAGAAATCAGAGAAATAGCTTTCCTGTATACAACACAAACTTTCGCAAAAACGTAGTTTCATTATTTCCCCTGAGAATAAAAAATGTTCCACAGGTTTATCCTTTCTCACATATTTCTTTGTACTTTTGTCTTACTCATTTTCCTGTTTTGTGTTTTCCTCCTTCACCTTGTTTTTTTTTGTATTTTCCAGAGTAATTTTCCCTGTGTGTGTGTTTTTTTATGTGTTTGTCTTTCCTTGCATTTTAGTCATTTTCCCTGTGATTGTCTTAGTCCTTATTCTTCTCCTCTTCACTTGTTTGTTTTTGTCTTTCTTCGAGCCATTTACTTGCGGTTGTCTTTGCCTTTGGTTTTGTCCTTTTTCCTGTGTTTGACCATTTGCCCCTTCTTTTTTTGTGTTTGTCTTTTCACTTTTCTCTATGATCGTATTTGCCTTTGCGTTTACCCAGTGTTTGTCTTTGTCTTTACCTTGCTATTTACTTGTCATCGTAATTGCCGTGGTGTTTGTCTTGCTATTTTCCTTCGTCATTGTCTTTGTGATTGTTATTGTCCCTGTCTTTGTTCCTGGGTTTGTCGTTGTTCTGTTCTGTTTTTTTTTATCCACGATATTGAGTGTTTCCTTGTCCTTATCCGCATGTTTTTGATTTTGTCCCTGTGCTGTGATTTGGGTTTCGTTCTATTTATAGTTTTATTTGCCTTATCTTTGTTTTTAGTTTGTTTGTATCTTTATGTCTCTAACCTTTTCCTTCACTTTGTGTTTACCTTTGTCTTTGTCTTTGTCTTTGTCTTTGTCTTTGTCTTTGTCTTTG
>NW_023458559.1:41122234-41122608 GCF_013731165.1 Rhagoletis pomonella | reverse complement strand
TTGTCTTTGTCTTTGTCTTTGTCTTTGTCTTTGTCTTTGTCTTTGTCCTTGTCTTTGTCTTTGTCTTTGTCTTTGTCTTTGTCTTTGCATTTGTGTTTGCCTTTGTTTTCGAGTTTATGTTCGCTTTGTCATATTTCTTATCCTGATCCTTATGCCTATCCGTATCCTTATGCCTATCCTTATCCGTATCCTTATCCTTATTCTTATCCTTATCCTTATCCTTTTCCTTATCCTTATCATTATCCTTACCCTTATCCTTATCCGTATCCTTATCCTTATCCTTATCCTTATCCGTATCCTTATCCTTATCCTTATCCTTATCCATATCCTTATCCTTATCCTTATCCTTATCCTTATCCTTATCCTTATCCTTA
>NW_023458559.1:41057666-41122224 GCF_013731165.1 Rhagoletis pomonella | reverse complement strand
CCTTATCCTTATCCTTATCCTTATCCTTATCCTTATCCTTATCCTTAACCTTGTCCTTGTCCTTATCCTTATCCTTTCCCTGTCCCTCCCTTTTGCTGTCTTAGAATCTAGTTTTAGCAATTTAGTTTTAATCCACTGCTTAGCACGTTTCGATAACTTGCTGTCAAAATACGTTGTCGAGAAATGAAGGCTTTTTAGTTCGATGGCGCCGCTAAAGAAGTTTCACTTCGATAAAAAGTTGTGCGCTATTTACTACGGAGCCTTTTTTTGGAAATATGCAAATTCTCATGCAGGCTATACATATTCTCTGAAGTAGGTTTCGTCGAAGGTTGAGGTGGCTCGCAGTCAACCCAGTGTCGAACAGATATCCCCCACCTAAATAAATAATTTCATGACGAGGTGTTTACGTCGAACATACACGCACAGCTCTTTAAACTAGCGTGGCCTCAAAGTTGCTTACAAGATGAAAGGGAGAGACTGTCCGGCTGATAGACGGGGCGGCGTCGGCCACAATGAGGAACAGCGGTGAGGAGAGGATGACCGGGGTTTTTAACCACAATCTGCCAGGGTGTTGTTGGTGGACAGGACTCTCCTAGTGACTCTCGGTAGCCGTGAAGTGAAAGCTGACTAGCGTTTGCTTGAAATATTCAGGCTCTCTTCCTATGGCTCAGAATTTAAAGCTCTTCGAACTCACGTATTTCGTGTGCTCACTTTTTATTACGGACAACACATCTTTTCGTGCTTCCAAAACACTTGGAGCGATAATTCGGTATATCACTGCATGAACGATTCGGGGTTTCATCATCCGATCTGGAAGCAGCCATGTACATATGTAGCTTAAAAGCAGAGATCGAAAATAACTCTCTCCACTGGTTTTGTGTGGTGTTTACCACTGACACAAACACTCATCTCTCACAGAGTGTTTCCCACCCTGCCAAATCACTCTGTGCGATCATTTTGTGTTGTGGGTTATTTATCAACTGCTTAAGTTTCCCTTAGGCAAAGACACTTTGGCAGGGACTTTTCTTTTTAAGTGTCTTAATTTGAGGGTTATTGAAAGACTGAAAAATATAAGTGGAAGCAAAGCGTTAGGCATTTCTTTACACGACGCATACGTACATATACATGTGCGAACATTTATAAGAAAGAAGAGAGCGTGGACTTTCATAATATGATACACTGATAATAAATAAAATGATAAAGGCAAGGGTTAAAATAAAAACAAAAACAAAGATGCGTAAAGATAAATGCCAAAATTAAGATCAAGGTAAATTTAAACATTTTACTTATTTAAGGGCAAACGTGAAGGGGAATATGTAGAGCAAGAAAATGTTTGATATAAAGGTTAAAACAAGGATAAATATTAAGAAAAAGATCAGGATGGAGATACAGATAAAATTAAAGAAGATGGTATAAATAGAGACATAGAGACTCAATCTGGGAACTATTTCGGGATTTTTTGATATTCTCGGGACTTTTTTTTTTAGATTGGCGCTTACACATATGTTAGTGTTTGGCCGAGCTTCTCCTCCGACTTGTGGCGTGTGCCTTGATGTTGTCACACAAAGCGGAGGGACCTACAGTTTTACGCCGACTCCGAACGGTGATTGTATTTGTATGAGAAGCTGTTTTTCGGGACTTATCGATATAATAATCGATCTTTTTAAGGATTTTGTTATCGATTTGGGTATCGATTTTATTATCGATATGTTTAACGATTCTGATATAGATTTTTTTATCGATATTTATATTGATTTTCGGGACCATTCGGAATTTTCTTAATCTTCGGTACTACTTCCGGATCCTCGGGGCTATATCGAGATTTTTGGGACTACTTCGGGACTTATTCGGGATTTTCGAGATTTCTTCCGAAGACATCTCAAAAATTCCAAAAAGTCTCGAAAATCCCGAATTATTCCAGAGGATCCCGAAAATCCCAAAGTATTCTCGAAAATCCGGAAATGGTGCAAAAATCCCGAAGCAGTCCGAAAATCCCGAAGTAGTCGCTAACTGCCGTCCCTAAATTGGAGCGCTAAGCGTTGCGTTATCCATTGTCGATGAGTGTCAGCGCGCGCTATCCTCAAATCAACGCGTCGTAATTTTTGACGTTTTCTTAGATCCTCTCGTTTTTATTCTCGTTTCCTCTTTCACTTTTTTGTCCTTTCTCTTTCTTTCCGTCTTCCGCATCCAACTTCAACACGTAACGCCCTGTCAAAAATGAAAATTCCATTTGCTCGGCGTTAGCGCCGCGTTATTGTGGGATGCTTCATACAAATTGTATGGGCATGAGGATTTTTGACAGTTGTTTGGCGCTTGACGCGCCAATTTAGGGATGGCAGTAAGATTCCGAAAATCCTGAAGAAGTCTCGAAAATCCCCAATTAGCCCCGAGAATCTCGAAAATCTCAAATTAGTCTCGAAAATATCGAAATAGTCCAAAAATCCGGGAAGATTCCAAGAATGCCGAAGTAGTCCCGAAGATTCCGAAAATCCTGAAGAAGTCTCGAAAATTCCGAATTAGTCCCAAAAATTCTGAACATTTTCGTAGAAGTGGAAGTTGGAAGATACTTGAATATCTTATTTGCAAACAAATTGTATTTATTATTTGGTCAACAAACCATTTTACTAATGGATAGCGGATTTTAAATCTATATGGATTTAAAATCACGCAACCCTGCCACCGCATGGCCGTGACGTACACGTTGCTTCTCTCTCTCTCTCTCTATCAACAGCAAATTTGATATGTTTCTACGCACTTTTACGGTACCCTGCGTACACGTTCGTGGGTAACCGCGCTCTAACACTTATTTTTTCTCTTCCAGCGATAAGTGTTCGGGACCAACCGCAACGGAAATTATATGCAAATAACTTTTTACCACTGAGAGGAACTCACATCTACAAAAAATAAAGTACCTGTTCTGTTTTGTGGGTTATTTTTTCTCTTAAATAGTGACGGTTATTTTGGGACACTTTCAAATTGGAGAGGGTTATTTCCGACCTCTGCTTAAAAGCTTAAAATTCTAAAACCTCGCCATGGTCTAATAGAGTTTTGAACAATTATTCAAAAAGCTTTGAATTGAGGTATACTTACAGGCGTTTGGGCAAAAGGTGAAAAATCGCACAATTTTCTGAAAGAGCTGCCAGTTTCATAGGCCGATGAAATTTTTTATTACCTTCTTCTAATTACCAAAATTTGATAATGCTTTCAATTGGACTTCGAATATAAAATTATAAACGACTTGTTGTTTTAAGATTACTAAAGTTAACAAAAGTATTATAAAATCTTACATTGGGTAGCAATACATACGAATATACATCAATTTGTATCTTAATGTGCAATTTAAAAACTCACATACATATTTCTGAAAAAAAAGGACAAACATTTTATGCTTTCGTAGATTTTTTTTATGTATATGTGACTACCTACGAGTTTATGAATATTCATTCGATATGCATATTGAAAAATTTAAAATTTAGTAGAAAGAAAAACAAAAAACAAAAAATTATAACAAACAAACCAAAACCAATACAAGGGAGTTTATATACTAAATAAATATATATCTAATAAAATATTTAAGAACTAAACCGAAATTAAGCCATTATGCATTTAAGCCACTAGGTTTGTAAGTACTTAAGTGTTTAAGCAAAATTCTCAAAACAAATACTTACACAATTATATACAATAAGGAATTACAACAGACAAGGGAGTACCAAAAATTTAAAAGAAAATAAAAAATTATATGAAATAAATCATAAATGCAGCACAAGGGAATATTGATAACAACAAAAAATAAGTAAATAATAATTTTAGAAAAAATAAGAAGAAGGCAAAAATAGAAATATTAAATAAATACGAAATAGAGGGCTGCATGAATGCATTCAAAACGGCTTATGAATTATTCATATACAAAACGAATGAATGATTTTGGCTTCAAATTTTTTTGAATTTGAGTGAATAGTTGTTCTGATATTTGTGTCGACATTACAATATTCAAACAAAGTGAAAATAAATTGAATTGAAATAAATGACAATTTTTTGTATGAAAAATATTTTTTCTATGCACATATGTACAAACATACATATGTATGTATTTATGTATTGCTGCGCTCCTATTATATATAAAAAAACTTGTTTGTAGAAAAAATTTTTACCGAAATGAGTTTGGATGATTTGAATGTTTTCTATTCATTCATTCACATTCTTTCATTTGAAGTTAGAAAATATAAATAAAATGTATATTCATAACTTACAAAATTCCAAACGCTGAGTGTTTTGTATGTGAAGTAAAATATTCAAATCTACTGTACTCTGTTTGGCTAGAAATTTGAATGAATTCATGCAGCCCTCTAATACGAAAGCATAAAAAATTTATTCAAGTATGAATGTGAAAACAAAAAAGTTTAACTTAAGCGTAAAGCAAGGAAATCACAGCACAGTTATCAGAAGAAAATCAACAACTTAACTAATGAATAAGTAATTCAATAAATCTCAGTTGAGCGTGTTGAATTACAATAATTACAGACATACATACATATATAACAAACAAACAAACAAATATATAGAGGCGATAAAAAAAAAAAAAATGGTATACTTGTAATAAGAGAATAATTACTATGCAAAGGCAAAACTTTTCGAATTTCAAATAACAAAAACACAAACAAAACAAAAATAAATAATGCATAAACAGTCGAACTCTTTAACTTAAGTTTGAAAAGAAACGCCCAAAAGTAGGCTAAGTTATGAATACATACAAATACATGCAAGTAAAAACACATTTGAGGTGTTGGAGTAATTTTGAATTTCGTTTAGTTAGACTACTTTTGGGCGCCACAAGGCTATTGTTGTAGCAAAACAATGACAAGCAAAAACTTTTTCGTCCCATACGAAAATGCAATGAAGCGCGAAGAAGAAGAAAAAAATATATAATATATTTTATTGAATCAAATAATCAACATGAATCGAACATCATCACAGCAACAAAAAATACTACTTACTACAGACTTTCATACATACCATATGTATAGTATGAGGTGGCGCAAAAGGTGTCACCCTACTTGGAGACGGTAAAACTTTTGCAGTTGGCAGTGAAAATTATTGTTTTTTTTCATATTCTGAGCGTTCAGAATATTTGAGTCCGAAAAAGGAGTCCTACGTGGCCACGCGTGGATAAGAAATATGAATTTCAAAAACAAAAAATGTGTGACTATCATATGTTTGTACATATATGAGCTAGCAGTGCCGATATAAAACGTTCAAGATTCGAAATTTATATCTAAACTTGTTTATACCGATATGATATGAAAAATCATTAGGACATAAAAAATAAATAAAACTCACATTCATTCATTTGCCACGATGTGTGGTGGCTCGACTTGAGGAGACCGGGTGAACTTGAGGACGGCAGTCACCTGGACGGCCTCGAACACGCCGGTCAATTGAGAAAATCCAGCATATGAGCGATAACGCGCACCTTGGCGATCCATTAAAAGAATTTGGACTAAAAATTTTAAGATGTTTCCGTATAAAATTCAGTTGGTTCAACAGCTGGTGCCTGCCGACCTCATACACATTTGTGGCATACAGTCAGAGATTCCTGCAGCTGAATAATTTTACTATTATTTCTGGATGATAAAGCACTGCAACCTAAAGATCTATTGTGCCCCCTTAATGGATTTATAGTGTGCCTATTAACCCAGTATCCGGGAGAAGCTTTAGTATGGAGCCAAAATCTATGGATTTCACTTCGCTCTCAGTTTTTAAATGTTCACCCAGGTGTATTTTACGTTCCGGCATCTGTGCAGGACAACCTTCTTAGATGTGTTGTGCGGTCTCAATATCCATCCTGCAAAATCTGCATCGCCCAAACGAGTAAATTTCCAGTTTAATCAGGTGATAGTTCAGCCTGCAATGTCCTGTCAAAATTCCTGTAAAAATTCTTAAATTATTCTTGGATAAGCTCACACATTTCTTAAATCGTATTGGGTTTATGTACACACTAGGGTGATTGACTCGGTTTTTCCAAAGCGGTTTCCACCGTTTTTTTTTTGGAAATATATAGGCGGTTTTTTGAAATCCTGATTTTTCGGATATCGAGCAAACCTGATATTTTGATCGAACAAACCGGTTTTTTCATTTCATCTTTATCATGACCTCTGAATAAAACCTTTAATGTTTTTCGAAGTTTCGCAGTTTAAGGGAAGCCCCTAAATAGTTTCAAAATTATATCCTAGGTTTGGGGATGAATAGTATATCATATCTGATTCCGACAAAGGAATGCTTGGCGCTTTAACGCTTTATACGTGGATCATGGATCCAGTTATGCATACACACGCCAGCCTTTGTATCGTGGAAAGAGATTTGATTGTTCCAGTGGACATGTAAGCACATAAAATATACGGTTTTACGCAACCGACAATCCTTGCGTTCTCCATGAGGTACCACTCCATCCACAAAAAATAACTGTATATTGGTTGTGATTGGACCGTACTTTTTTGAACTATAGAAACGGATTAACCGTACCGGACCAAGTTGAACGAATTCTCAATACCGAAACTGAATGAGTTGGAGTTGGAAGATATATGGCTACAGAAAGACGGCGCCGCCGCTTTCAGGATTTTCCGGAATACTTTTCCAGGCCACGTGATTTTTCGATTAGGGACCACTTCTGCGGGGCCACTTAAAAGGGCTGGTCTATGTAAATAAACCGCAGTGACTCCAGGCTAAATGCCATAAAAAAGCAAAAACTAGCATCAACTCTGGTGGCGGCCACCTATCAGATATCACTTTGAAAACATGAACGAATAAAATTGATTGCTTCAAGTAAGCACATGCCATTGAAAAAAAACTGGAGCTGAAGAAAATCGGATGATACTTTTTGCGCCACCTTGTATATGAAATTATTTACATAAGAAATACTAAGCAGACACTAAAATAGCGTAAATAATGTACGATTTATAAAAGTATAAGAAAACAATACTGCCGTTAACTCACATGCACAAACACATACACACGAAATGACAGAATCAAACAAACAATCAAAATTTTGCTGAGCGTCCAATTCATAACTGCAACTATTAAGCGAAATTTCATTCTAAACAAAATCAGCAAAACTGATTTGCCCTTCAGCTTATGAGATAATTTTTTTAATATTTAAAAGTTATCAAAATTTTACAACACTCCGAGACGCTAAGCAAAATGGTCACATATTCACTCAACGCACACAAGCATACTTACATACATTAAAACACACATGGATACATAAATATACATACTACACCCTCTTGCAAATCAATATCACATACAAGTAAATATGAAAAAATAAAAATTAAAATAAAAATAAAAATAAAATACAAAATGAGTATAGTTAACCAAAACTTACGATAAACAAGGAAACAAGGAAATAGTGTAGTAATTTAGTAAAATATTTTAAATAAAGAACATTTAAATGATCTAATATATAAAAAAAACCATGTTCTCATTTTTTTATTTTATTTTATCTTTATCAAAGGACGAGGCCGAATACCTTGGAATGACATCCAAGGAAAGTATCCAAACAATATTCTCAGCATCAACTTAACTCTGACTTTTACAGGCTGATTGCCAAATGATATTGCTTGAGTTTTATCACTTATTTATAACCAGTGCCGTTTCTTTTCTTTTTTAGTAAAGCTTCGGAGGGTTTGGTTGGATTGAAGAAGCGTCGCCTGAGCACATGCCCAGGACCCAATTAATGCTGATAGCATCATTTTGATACGCTTTCGTCGGTTTCGTTAAACCATATAGATTTTTTTAAGAATCTACTTCGGCTAGTTATGTGCATTCGGGGGTCTCCCTAAGATTTTCGATGGAAAAACTCCCAATTGGGTCATACCTTATTCGTGCCAATGCTGCGCACTCGCGCAGATAGTGTAGGCTCGTTTCCTTATTTCCCTCAAGGTCACAGATACGACAGCGATGGTTGTACGGAAGGATCATTTTAGCCACATGTTCGCCAATGGACCAATGTCCCGTTATCGTGGATGTTAACTTGACTATATCTTTCCTCGACCTCTTCAGGACTCCTTCTGTCTTTGATTTTTCATAATGCGGTCATATGTTACTCGCAGTTTTTTCAGGTTTGAGGGTTATTCCAGCGTGTATCAACCATACGTGCGAATTGCAAATGCAGTTACTTTTGATGAGTCCGAGTGGACAGTTTATTGCCTCTGCTTCGGATTCATCAAGATATGCTCCGGCATCCCTCCAATTTCCGTGTATGTTCCTATAGCCGGTAACCCAGATGAGGGAGATGTCTATTAACTCGGCCGTTGAGCTTAACGCACATTTGTAATCCCTGACTGTTTTAGGCAATTTTTACTGGTGAGGTAAGAGCTAGAAATGCCGCCTGGCTATCCGAAAGAATGTATGATCTTCGCACTCCAACGCAGCTCCTCCCTAATGCTTTAAAGGCTCTTTCGATTCCTGGTACTTCCGCTTGGAAGATGCTAGCAAAAGTTCTGTAGTCGGAACGGGAGAGAGGAATTCAACGTTTCAGAGAATACCCCGCACACACACCGCACATAGAATTCAGTGGAATTATCCTCAACTATTCTGCCCCTACTCCAATCTCGTGTAGAAGGAAACTTCACCTGAAAGTTTTTCTTGAAGTGTGTCGTAGGAGGTACATATATAATGTGATTGTTTTCCCGATTTGATAAGCCTGTGAAGAATACCACAATGACCGTGCTGCAGCGGCCGCTAGCCTGATTCTTTGAGTCAGACTCTGTCAACTCCAAACCACTTTGCTCTTAGAGAACAACAGAATATCATCCGACACCTGATGAAAAATGGTACCTATGTACACCGGAAGTCGCTCAAACAATTCAAAGGAAAAGCGAATAATTTATAAAACCATTCCAATATTTTAAGCATTCTGTTGAAAGTAAGTGAAAGGGAAAATACATACATATATCTCTGGAGGTATGAAAAAATAAAAAAATAATTTAATCGCATTTAAAAAAAAACCAAATATCCATAAAATATCCACTCAAATGTGCATACATACATACATAAGTATTTCTATGAAAATAAACAATTCAAACGAAAAATGTTCGCTGCCCTAAACATTTGGACACACTTATTGTCCGCTGTTTACTGTGAAGCCAACGCGTCCTCCAGACGCACTTGGCACGCTGTCTTATTGCTTATAGCGTTGCGTTTCTTGTTGTAATGTTGTTTTCATTAATTCTATGGAAAATAAAGCTGACGCAGTTAATGAAAAATGGCAGCTTTTGCATTATTGAAAAATTCAAATTAAAGCAACCGCATCAAAAAATTAACATATAAATTAGTTAGTTGGCAGCAATGTTGGCTAACCAGTTACGAATAATAATAAACAATTAGAATAAGGGTAGGGACATTAAATAAATATCGCGAAATACATATAGAAAATGAAACGCTGAAGAGGAGCATATCAACACACACACATACGTTTACTGAAAAAAGCGACAGAAAATGGCACAACTGACTTTGAAACAAAATGGTTTTAATGCCAAAGTTTTTTTGTGTAAATGGACAAAGTTCGAAAGGGGTAGATTGAATAGGAGCTGCTTTTTGTGCGAACTTTCTGTTCTTCTTGTCCTTTTTATTGTTTCATATTCTTTAGCTTTTTCCCTATCCTTTGTATGTATAAATTAAGCAATTAGCTCAGCTGTAGCGCTTGTCAACTTTCTAATCCTTTTGCATTTTTTTTCAGTTTATCATTTTTTTGAAAGACTAACAAGTGAGAATTCACACTTTTGGCTAAAATTCTTACATGATGTGCTTCACAGAAAGCTCAATTAATAAAACGCCGGTTTTCCAAGTTTTAGGGACTTAAATTAAAAATGGCGCTTTATGCTTTATCATTGTTCTAAGAAGCTGATTGCCTGTGCTTAAGCTGGAAAAGTTCCCATTTGTCTTTTCATGTAACTCTGTCATGGCCATCTCTATTAAGCTCTTAAAGGTTATAAGTCTCAAAAGCGACGGATGTTAAGAGGTAACAGAACGGTTTGCGAAGGATCCGGGGAACACTGATGGAACCAAACTTGTTTATGCGAGCACTGAGCTGCCATATTTGAACTTATATTTGAAAAAATTTACACATATCCAAGCGCATTTTTGGCGAAAATGTCTTCACAGAAGAACTGCAACGTCATGTTGGACAGCCAGGCAGCAATATTAATTACTGACTCACATAAAACGGTATCATGGTGGCGAGTTGTTAACTTCAATTAGCACTTATGCATGCTGTTTTAAAAGAAGTCGGTTATTTTTCTCAAATCCAGCATGTGGAGTTCAAGAACTTAAGAAGTTACAGTGGGTTAATATCACTTATGTCTGTTAAATCGTAGTATCAGGATTTGACTGGAAGCCAGATTTGTGTCCTACATAGTGCTGGGCAATCGCAGAGCAGATACTCCACAGTTTCTTCTGCATTTGGTGAATAACAGCTATGACAAGAATTATTGTGTCCCAGTACTAGTTTTGCATCATGGATTTCCACGGCCCAGTGCCATGTTTAAACGGCAGTTAATCGATATTAATTCCTCCTGTTTAGTTTGCGTAATAAGTGGGCCGCAGACTACTACAGACCCTACAGGATTGTAGGCCTTTCCACCTACTATTATCCACCTTTTTCCAGTGCTGAGAGATGGGGCACTTGATATATCTCGAAGACACAAGGACCTCCTCTGCCTCTTTTTTGTATATGAGCTGCGGTCAAAAATTAAAAAAAAAAAACGAGTAAAGAAGTAAAGAAGTATACGTTCGGCCGAAACCGAACTTTATATACCCGGCGCAGGTATCAAATATTGTCGTTTCAACTTTCTCTAAACTACATTTGCATGATAAGCAGGGGTGTTTTTCCCTATTTCAAACGTTTTCGTTGATATGCTGAGATAGACTTAATGATAGAATTGAACCAAGTTTGGTAGAAATCGATAAAGTGGTTACATCTTTGTGGTCATAAAGTGGGCGGTGCCGCACCCAATTCCTAAAAATATATAGCAGTCTCATGTATTTATTGTTAAGAGGTTGGTGTAACTACTGCCTTAGAGTAAATTAGCGTCTTCAGTTATTGAAATATTAGAGATTTCGTATATCTGAAGTTTACAGTTATACGGAAAACGGGTGCAATTTTAGTCCGTTTTGAACAATTTTCAACAAATTGCCTTCTTTTACCAATGTTATTAATTGCACCGAGTTTGGATACACAATTGTGGTCATAAGTGGGCGGCACCACGCCCATTGTTCAAAAATTTATAATGATCTAATTTTATGCCAAGTAGTTATTGCGATCATCGATCACTAATTAGCTTCAGCAGTTATTTATTTATCGCAGTTTTCGTGTTTCCGTAAATTACCGTTATATGGGAAGTGGGCGTAGTTGCTGCCCGATTTCAAAGATTTTCACCAAATTTCTTAGACAGACCCTAGGCAAGGCTCCTACCGAGTTTGGTAACGATTGGTGTAGCGGCTAGTGAGATACAGCATTTCATCATAAGTGGGCGGGGTCACGCCCATTTCATTTTTCGAATGTACCGTTACATGGGAAGTGGGCGTGGTTACAGTCCGATTCTGCCATTTGTCAATACCAACCTACTTTGGATAAAGGGTACATACCAAATTTCGTTGAGATATCTTAATTTTTTCGAGTTATCGTGTACACGGACGGACATACAGACATGGCTTAATCGACTTCTCTATTCATTCTGAGCATTTATGTATATATTTGTCCATATCCATCCCGATTCGTTTTGGCTGTTACAAACAACCGTTATGTGAACAAAGTGAATATACGCTTGTGCACAAGTGCGCTCTCGTATAAAAATGTTTTTTTTTTTTTTGTTGGAAGTGTTTGACACTTCAAACCAGAAATAGCCACTAAAAATAAAAAAAAAATTTGTTCTGAATATACCAGCTTTTCTATCTAGATACGTATGTATGTATGTACTTATATTATACATTACATGTCCTCGTCACTCTCGAGTGCCCATTTAAAATATGCAAGAAATTCTTTAATTTACTTTTATATAAAAATGTTGATGTATATTATTTAGTATGAAAATGGAATGAGGATATGAGCTTTATACGCTTTATATACCGCAACATTTCAAGCATAAAAAAGAATTTGCATAATTTCCCAAAGCGTGAAACCGAAAGAATGTCGCATACAATTATTTTGCTGTTTTTATGAAATTTTCTTTTTTTTGTTAATTTTCAGGACTTTTCGCTTTGTTTAGATGTCATCGCATGTAGAAGAGACGGAAACCGCAGTAGCACAAAAAGAGGGAAGTGCTCACGCGTATGACCAAAACGATTTGAATGCTGCAAAGCAGAAATTGGTAATAAAGCGGCACTTTAGTGTATTTTTCAAAAACCAAAAAGGAGAGAAGAAAGACAGCGCAATATGCAAATTGAGATGAAATTAGTTGAAACAAAAAATAAAACAAATATGTAGAATAAAAAGGCATGTGTTCCAAAACTGCTGCAAAGAGAGCAATGACACCAGCTTTTACCCTGCGTCCAGCTAGTTGTTTTTTCTTACTGTTGTATTAAGTATATCATAATCTTGCTGAACTTTTGCTGCAATTTTTTAGCATTATATATCCCATGTCTTTACGAGCCGAATGCGTGCTTTAGTCCCTTTATTATCGTATAGCAGCGAACACAGAGGGTTTCAGAGTTCCACAGCAGCGCTTGATGGATGACAACAATGCTTTTATGGTCACCGATATTAACATATTATAGCGTGCGGCATGTGGACAAATGGCCAGCCGGCCGGTAGCTACGAACCGCTCCTCTTGCTGTAGAAAGCCAAAAAATTAAACAAAAAAGTTTTTAATTGTAGGCACAAATTATGCCGACATAATAGACGGTGTGGTTATGAAAATAATAAAATACAAAAGGGATTTGGAGCCATGACTAAAGCGCTTAAGTGTATGTACATGATAATGTTGGACAATGAATGGGTGAAACCCGTAGTAGCGGAAATAATAACAAAGCCATAAAATGTGTACGAAAAAAATGCACAAAAGAGTTGTATGAGTTTTAATTGAAAAATATTAAAGTGAAAAAGTATTAAACCGGGAGCTTTAGATAATTGAGTAGCAAAGAGATGTAATGAGCGCTAAGTTATTTAGCGAATGTCAATTAAAAATTTCTATAAAATTTCGAATTGAGGAGATTTTTTTTTCGTTTTAAAAGTTTAATAGAGACCGTTTAAAAACAGTGGCACAAATTTAAGTAGGGTGAGACTTGCAGACTTCTGTTAGACACTCATTTCCCGGGCTGCAAATCAGGCTATTATCTATCGGAATTTGGTGTCCCAGCACGCACTTCCCGTAGAGAACCGAGCCTTGCAACTAAACTTGCCACGGTAGAAAGAGTGCAATGGGCGGTATCTACCTTTAGCCTATACAAATCACGACGACCAGATGGGGTCTAAATATCTTTGTCAACTCCAACAAGGAAGTAAATAGTCCAATCGAAGGCAGGTAAACCTGAGCAGATGCCTTCATTCTACAGACCAATTGGCTTCAGCTCATTTCCCCTAAAAAACATAGAGGAAATCTTGGATCAACACATCAGAGAAGTTAACCTAATGGAACGACCACTAATAAGAACCAATATGCCTACCAACCAAGCAAATCCAATGAGACCGTCATTCACAGCCTTACGTCGAAATCCTTTGTGCCTTACGCCTTACCGGGAAATATGAGATGCCCTGATGTGTAAGCGAGTAAGCTCCGCCATAATAAATTGGGTGGTTTCTATGCTTAAAAAAAAGGAAGATCAGTATGGAGCTAGAAGGCACAAATAAACCTATTACAGCCACAAGGGGTTGCTCTCGACAGTACATCTCCTCTCCTGTGGACTATGGTTAAAGACGAACTCCTTTTCCTACTAAACGACCATGGCTTCGAAACACAAGTCTATGCAGACGATCTGGCGCATGCAACAAGCCCTGCGAATTACGCAAAGTTGGTGTGACAACAAAGGATTAGCCATTAATCTTACGAAATCTTCTCTGCTTCCGTTTACCCGGAGCAAAAAGTTATCCATGACAGAATTTACTCTGGGCGGCACTGGAATATGTCTTTCAAAGGAAGCAAAATACTGGGGGGTTTGGCTGGATAAGAGACTCACCTGGAATGCACATTTGGATGCAGCCGCCAACAAGTCGCATGCAAGCGACTTTATGGGAAACTCTCCCTCAAAGTGACTTACTGACAATTAAACACGGTTGCAAAGCCGATAGTCACCTACGAATCATTGGCATGGTGGACAAAAGCGACACAAAAACTGCTAGCACAAAACAAAGAAAACTGCACCGAATGCTAAGCATTGGTATAACAGGGGATGTGCGAATCTGTCCCTCTGATGCACTTAGTGCTTTTGAAGGAGGCCAGGCTTTGGGTATTGAGAATCCAAAATACTTCCAAAATAAAAGCCGGAAATATGACAGGTCATATCAAGGTCCTAATGAAATTCACATTAATGACCCCATAATGCACATGAGGGACGCAGTACCTCCAAAACTAGTCATTTCTAGGGATTGCGAAGTATCTATTGCGGGCCGAGCATTCTACAGAACTGGAAATCGTTACACCAAATCCGGAGCTGAAGTACACTGACGGATCAAAACTTGAAAATGGAAAAACTGGAGCTGGTATATTTGTGCCGAATTTTAAAAGATCGTAACCAATGGGCAGCTACCCAACCTTTTTCCAAGTAGAGATTCATGCGATGGATATAAATGCCACACATGAGGCACTGATTCTAAAAAAAAAAAACATGTATTATATCGGACAGTCAGTCTGCCTTACTAGCGCTGAGGTTCCAAAATGCTCTTGGAAGCAATAACTCAGTATTGCTGTGCTGGGTGCCGAGGCATGAGAGCCACGATGGTAATGAACATGCGGACCGCCTAGCAGCCTAGCAAAACACGGAGCTACCACAATATTCTCTGGCCCGGAACCCTTTTGTGGGCTCACCAATGCACCCTTAAAGGGGGTTATAAACAAAAATCTAGGCAGGGAGGACCTTCGAACTAAAGGGATATTTTTCCCTGCGTTATCGCCTCAGTAGAATGAATCTTTTAGACACGAGCGTTTGTCGCTTCCCTGCATAAAATTGAATCAGTTTGAAAGTAATTTATAAACTACTTTATTTTCAATGATAACTAATTGAAATTCTCACCTGCAACAAACTCATTTATTTAACATGGCGAAATCCTAGGGAGCTGTCTATTGCCTTTTCCTGCATGTGTTTTCAACTACTTTAAAATGAATTTGGCTTAAACAACTTCAAAGTCAGTATGTTTCGTTTGAATACGCTTTCGTTCTGCACTTCACAGATGCATTTTCATACTTCCAAAGAACAAATTGTTTTTTTTTTTGAGCAAAAAGAGTATAAAAATTCGAAACATTTACTCATTGCATTTGCTTTGAAGTAGTCTTTCAATTAGTTGATTTAAAAAAAAAAATCACTTGTTTCTGTCAGTTAGGTGGACGAAGAAACGCCAGAACACATCAACATTGCGAATGTGTTGCTCTCGCTTGACGCAGACTCGCTCACCTAGGTGGTATGAATGTTTTCAAAATTACTTACGTATGTACAATAAAAGTTTGGTCAGATCACTGTGTTTTTTTTTTTTATAAAAATTTAGTAAATTATTTTATTTGACAAAATATTTGAATCAATCTTGGGAGATCGATTTATTTTTTGACAATTCCTTCCTTTTGTTTCCGTGTATTTACTATGGGCGAATGAGAAATTTTCGGGTTAATTTAATTTTATTTTTTCGTTCGAAACTCAGAATAAGGCTGATTATGAAATTAGTTACAATTTTTTTCCTTTCTCTTGTAGTATAAAATTTCGAATATAAATATATCTTTTGCCTATTTTTCGGTTTTCTTGCCTTTTTCGGTATTTTATTTTGCTCTTTTTATAGCTTTTGAAGTCCTAAAAATCCATTCCCTGTTAGTAACGTACTCTAGCTTTCACCAAACGCAGTGGCACAATGAAAATATAATTAACACATAGTTTATCGGTTGAGCCCCGCATGACTTCGAAACGAGTTAAAAGTTAGCCGTAATTAGTGGACCAAAAGTTAACTGTTTTAGTACTCGACTACGAAATTCCCGATAGGGTACGACCAAAAGCAAGGGCCATGAATGTACATACACACACAAGTAGGTTCATTAGTATATGTATCTATTCACAACTATTCTTATCTGACTTTATTTCTGCAAAGAAAAAAAACAACACTCACATGAACGTGTTCAGTTTTTCTGTATGAGTGTAAGTAAGTCACTTACTAATTAATTTTCGCGCTACACTTGTAATCCAACACTCGCAGCAGTCAGTTGTTAAACAAGCGGCCCCATGGAATTTCGGTTGTGCATGACTTTTGACAGTTGTTTTGTAGTCTAGTCCTCCTATAATGAGAACTTCATTGTTATTTCTTTCGTCACGTCTTTACTGCAATGTTGACCAAGCGGTCGACGATATGTATATAGTCATAGGAAGAAGGCAGCGAGTAGCTACCCAAAGAGAAAAATTGAAGCAGCTAATTTAAGTTTGCGTTCGAATAGAAAATTTCTTTAGAACATGCCTCCATGTAAGGTTTCATTTATATAAATTTTTTTCTACCATAAGGCGAGATTTTCGAGGTTCAGATACTTAGTCAGTAAAGGTCACGTACCTTTTTGATTAAATCCTTTGAGGACATAATAATTTTAAGTTTAAATTCAAACCGATTCCAATATAATTTTCTTTGATACTAAACCTTTTTTTTTTGCTAAATTTTAGTTGAAACACTCCTCTATATTATTCGCATTAGCCTTGTTAAAACAGCACGCAAATACAAATTAAAAAAAAAAACTGAAAAACTCCACAAAGTTCAATGATCCTCCAGCGTCGCATTTTCCGCTAATTGAAAAAGCAAATGAGTGGAGCAAGTGAATGACTACTGGGTGACTAACTGCAAATAAAAGCGGTCACTCTTGCCATTACTCATACTCTGCGCTCGTCCCCTCATCACCCCATCACTTTGCTTTGGGCGAAAAGTAAGCGAAATATTATTCAGTGTGCTGCACTCGTTGCTGTTGGGGCTTCATTATCGCACATTTGTTTCGTTATATGCTTATGCACTGTTTTTATTTTTGCAAGTTTATGCTTTTTTATGACTGTTGCTGGGACGTTTACGCGTGCAACACACATTTGTCCACTGAGGCTCAAAAGTGGCGCCACAGTAGGAACTGCAACCAAATACCTTATTATTAAACGAAGTTTGTTTGCTTAGAATTTTTGTCAAGTTTTTTTTACAGTTTAAATAAAATAAAAAGTTATAAACAAATACCAGAATCAAGATCATTATGAAATAAAATTAAGAAGAATAAAATTGGCAGAGCAACAACATGGGTTTGCTGTTGTAGCGAGGACAGGTAATCCTGGAGGTTTTGAAGGGCGAAAGCTTGTTCCCGAGAAGATGAAGGCTTGTTTCCTTTCTGCAGGTCTCTGAGCGAAGCTCCGTATTGCCTGGATTGATGCTAAACACTCCAGCGTGATGAACACTGCGGCAGGAAATTCGCTTCTTCGTCTTTTTTGTTAAGTTTCCCCGATCCATGAGCTGGCTTCATAAAGACGTAAAGACCTTAAATCCTTCGAAAAGGGAGATTAAATATTCATCCCCAGAGTATTCGGAAAACTCACTCTTGTATTGGGGTATCATGCTGACCTCAACCGTTCCGATCCTGTAGTTTGGTGAGGATCAAATATTTTTGTGACCCATGCTATTTTATCCGTAGCCACGATGTCTTAGTCGCTGCTTCCTGCTGAGAACCGGCAATTTGAATCCTGAAACCTGTCACTGATTGTCCGAGTCTGACAATTTGTTAAGGAAACTACTTGCTACTTCGATGATTTTTGGACTTGGAATCGTCGTTGGTTCAATTTCACAGTGGACACCATGTTCGGGGCCATAGAGAAACAATCGGACGTACCTACCTACGGACTGTTCTAAGTGAGGACTTCGTATTCTCAGCAAGCTCCGCGAAAGCTCGATACCATCAGCCGACCTCAACACCTCTCTGACTCTTTTATCGGTGTCTGGTCTTCTTAACCCTTTTCTTTGTAATGAGCAATGCCAAGATTGAGGGTTCAGGAAACCATTTTAAGTGGATTTTAATTACTCGTTCATATAATTCGTGCTCATGATATAAGGAATGATACAGATATCCACCGTGGGCGGGGGACTTCTGCAGAAATGAGAAGCTGGGTGGTTTGAAGAGTAACAGCAAATCCGTTTCGGAGCCAGTCAGCAAAGTTCGCTTCGGAGTCAACCACATTTTTATTTTCTGAAGCACTAGTAAACTGAGCTTGCACTCAGTGATGACTTTCCCGAGCAACGTTTACCGCCGGTACTAGCTAACGGACCACCAGCAGCGCAAGCCTGCTCGTTCCCACGACAGTCGTATTTATGTACTCGGAACGACCCAGATTTATCTGGCCAAGAACAGTCGATCCAGCATCATTCCCTAAAAAACTCTTTGCGAAATTTGTATGCTTCTACATCTCGAAACAATATCTGCTTTCAAATTTCATACGACGTAAAACCCGGTTTAGAGAGATGTGTAATTAAGCGGTTGAAATGTCTCTGATAGCAAGTGAGCTGCATCGAAAATTCAAAATATTTTATTCCAAAATGAACAATTAGATAAGTTAAGAAACAATATGCTTAAGGAGAACTGCAGGATGTGGTTGTAAATTTATCAACATAGCTGGTTTAGACCTAATCCGGTGCACACATATGTACATATGTATATGAAGTTAAATTTAGTTAGGTTTTTCTTCCAAGCTAGTCCGCAGGAGTGTGAAGAATTGATAAGATGTGGTACAGAGCTGTTCCAAAAACGAAGAAAGAGTAATATTTAAAAAATTAACTCTCAAATATTAAGCAGTTACTAAGAAATATTTATCTCTCCATTTACCGATTTGAAACTATTCATTGAGATCTCGAAGAATTGAAAAGCCGTCAAGTGTGCATAACGCTGAGCGCGTGCTATGGGCAATACCAGCAATCGCATATATTTGTAGTTTGCTTTGTACCAGGCATGATTGTAGAACGCATCACTTATGCCAGAACTCTGTGGAAGGATAAGCAATTTTTAGTGAAGTGTGAATATTTTCTTCTAAAAGAACTTTTCGTTTTACCAAATCAATGAGATTGTTGCCAAAGTAGGAGATGAAGTACACGTGCACCATAGTTGCGATGAGAAAAGCTAGAAATTTTACAACGCTTAAGAATTCTGTGCCGCCAACCAATTGCACTCCTATGAGACAAAGAACCATGCAGGAACCCATATAGTTCAGAAGGATCGATAGACTAAAGGTGGAATCTATGCGCTCGGCGTAGCTGAAATTGCATGAAAGGCACTAAGTAAGAGGAAAAAGAATATTTGAACTCAAAGGGGAATAGGGAACTTTGAATGTTTTTCTTTATCTTAAGAATCGAACAATAAATCGGAAGCCATTTAATTCCAAGCCTCGTCAATTCATTACCACTTACCCCAGTATGTCAAGGTGATATGTTACCAATGGTTCCAATACTTCTATATCCTCGTCTGTGCCACTTGGCTGAAATTCCTCGATATATCTGCCCAGATACTCGAAATGCATATTGACAACGTGTACGAGAGTTATTAGTAACAAATCGGCGCCCAAAAACAAAAAGGAGACACAATATGAGCCACAGCATTGCATTAAATATGAAAGTAAGTAGAAAATTGGCTTCTTCTCGTCGTAATAATACCACATCATGAAGGGAAACCTATAATTGAATCCATGCTCCTTATCCTTACGCCATAAGTACTCCACAGCCGATGAGGCGATCGGATGTAAATTGAATAGACTCGTCGTACCGAGATGCCAGATTGTCAAATATTTGTTGTAGGCAATAATTTTCTTATAATAAGGCACCAAGCGAAAGGCGTGACGTTGCTCGGGCGTTTTCGGATGCCTTGCCATTAAGCCTTTAATTACGAATTCCAATTTTTGTCGTCCGACCCACAATGTACCACCCTTCATCAAAGAATTTAGTGCAAATCCCCAATAGATGGTGAGCGCAGTGTAATCTAAAGCACTTTCCAATTGGCCGAAGAAGAAAAACAGTACCATGGCAATCAAATTAAACAATATAATCATGCAGAAATTCCGCAGAAGTATTTTTTGTTTTCGTGATGGTGGCTCATCTGGTGTCCATTTGAAAAGTTTTTCACCATTGAGACTTAGCAGAAATAGAGGTATTTTCACGAAATCCGCTATGGTAGGTGCTGTTTCAGCCGATTCGAAAAGTGAAGGCATGGCCGCGAGCTAGCACGAAATCGATAAATGCTGAGCGGAATAGTTTTGAAGTGAAAATGTTTGTAAACAAAAGCTTGGTACCCTTTTTATAAGTATGCAACGCTGTACAAGGGCGGCGCTCAAAGAGGGGTGTGTGAAAAGCAATGTAAAGCTTTAAGGAAACTAAGGTTGATGTGCATAAAAGACAAATGGCTTAATTACATAATAAATTCACGGCTAATCGTTTGCTATCAGATTTTTTTTATTAAAGGACATCAAGCGGATGGATAGCTGTAAAACAGCACTTGCGACTAGACAAAGCATCGACAGAGAGGAGACGCGAGGAGCCAAAATTCTTGTAATGATTATATGCTTTATTAATCGACATATACACCTATGGCTTAGGTGGGCTCTAGCTAGTGATTTCTCGTTAGATGTTGTGTGTCCTTTTAAAAGCATTCCATTACAAGCCTCCACTACTAAAGATAGTACTACACCTCTGAAAAATAAGCACGCAATTACGATGGATATTTACTTGCTTGGAACCATTTTTATTTACTTTTTTTTCAAAATTATAATAATTTCGCATTGCATGGAAAGTGCGACAGTTGTTTGTTTGCAAACAATTATTTCACTAATGCAAGGAAATTAAGTAATTATATTAGTAATGTGACGAATTAAAAAATATTTCGCATTATAAAAAAATTATATATCTACGGCTAATATAATTGTTGGAATGTACAGATAGCCTTGGATTTGTAGGTATTTTCACATGAGCTTAACTTTCGTTTAGTAAATTTCCGTAATTTCGTTTTTAATTTTGATTTACATGTATGAGTCGCCTATGCCCGTGCCTCGCCAGTTCGTCCTCTGTTTCATATTAGGACAACTCCGAATTGGTCAAAAATTGAGGCCAACTGTCGCGTACATACAGCCCTCAACAAGTTGCGATCCGACTGTGGGAGATATTTTCTGAATTGTGGCCTGGCTGGCCTTACGCCTCCTTAATTGCTGCAGCCGCTTTGGTCTGCAAATATCTTCGGTTATACTTGCACTGAACATCCGGACTTTATTTCAAAGGACAGTCTCTTTTCTGGAGGTGCTTACCTCTGACTGTATTTATTTTTCTAAAAATCTTTTTTGCCCTTTATTTCAAAAAAGGAATTAGTTCGCAGTATGGATAAAAACTAAGCAATTGAATTTTCTTAAAAATTCAGACTTTTTATTTGAAACTAAGTTTGTATTCGAATACATCGACTAAAAGTTCTGAAATTTCAAGAAAAACCAATTGCTTAGCTTTTAATCATTACTTTGTCGAGGCGAGTTCCTTCACTATTCTTATTGAGTAAAGAAGAAAAAATAGAAAATGAGAATTTTGCAAAGCTTATTTTGTTCTATAGGTACTACTTCGTGGCAGAAAATCACCATAGGTTAGGCTAAGCAACTCTCCATACAGAATGTAGAGAGCCCTGGTTCTGCTTAAAAGCCCATTGTGATACAAATAGCGTGACCTGATATGTGCCCCATCTACTTTCGCATGTAAAGGATTACCAATTTTCTCATTCACAGCAGAAACAAAATTTTTTGAAGAAAGGATTGACAGATTGAACCTCAATCATAGCGGTTTCATTTGTCACTTTCTACAAAGGCTGTAAATACTCAAGGATTTTTAATCCGCTGAGAAAACCGCTGAGGTTATGTTTAGAGCCATAGCTGAAAATTGAAATGGAACTGAAGTTTAGCTTTAGCCAAACTTTGCCATTCACTCCAAACGGGGATTCTTGTCGAAAAATTATTGTCAAAACATAACCGAGAAGTAAATAATCTATCTAGATATAGCATTTATAATTTCATTATCAAAATTTAGCTTCTCTCCAGGGCAGGTAAGATTTTTGCCTAGCATAATTTCAGCAATACTGGAATTTATCGCAATAAGGACTAACAGAGCTTCATGAACTTTTCTGGACGAAGGCAAGACACCGTTTCCATTTTATTTCTTGTACGTTTGGAGCTCCTGCAAAGTTTAACAGGCAACGCTTTTGGCTATGCAAAGAAGCTGTTCAGCTACGGGTGGCTGCAACACTCTAGATCGAAGCCTTAGAACTGATTGAGAAAGGGTGCTCTGAAAAGGTTCTACCAATAACTGTATTAAAATCCATCATCGTCAACTTGACCAAAAGAACGAAAGTCAACGAGGTTTAATCCCAAAAATATCATGTCTAACAGACAGGCAGTATTAAGGCTTGTGGACAACTCTATTGATTGTTTAATTAAGCACGCATAACTGGGTAAGTGTAGCCCTTTGATGGGTACAGGGGCATGAGGGTTTTGATGGCCGCGAAACGCAAAACGTCGGATACAACGGAGCCTATACAGCAGAGCTACTAGAGTAGTGGGAGGATTCTCAAGCTGCCGCCAAATGGCGGATGAAAAATGGATAAGGCATTATACAAACCAGTATTATAAAATAGTTCACAAAACACGCGAAAAAATGATTTATTAACTAGTATATCAGCAATGTGTATTTGTAAAATGTATAATGGAATAATTAAATCTATAGCCAAAGCATATTTTGGTAAATTTTTTACATTCTGGTACAGTTTTTGGTACACAAAAAAGGAGATAAGTGGCAAAAGTGAAGCGGCTTAAGTCAGCTATTTACATCTGATGCGCTATACTATGTGGCTGTAAGGCCGCTCTTACCAAAGTATGAATACACGTATGTATGAATATGTAATGTATTTTTACTTCCAAAATATGGTCACCGTAGTGATACCGCAAAACGGTCAATATAATTAGTACCCTTGGCGCTTAGAAGTACTGTCTCCCTGATGACGATGAGATGACAGAAGCGATCCAAAACCGGTGACAGGTCATTTAAGCTCCAGGGGTAGTAATTGCATTGGAGTAAGTTTTTAGCATCACCGTCGATATATAGCTTACGTGGTGTAGTAGGTGAAAAGATTGCTTCAAATGAAACTACTTAAAGAAAATTCCTACCATTGATGCATCTCTAAAGACAGTCATCCCATCCAAGGACTGGCTATCTCCCCGTCTACAATCACTGCCTCTTGAGCATTTTATGCGCCAACAGGCACTGACTGCTCAGTCCCCAATTAAGTATGTTTGGCATCCCGAATACCTTTATGATCTTTCATCTCGTGTAAGAGACCCAGTTCTTTTCCCTTCAATTTCGTAAAGTTGGCCAATTATGTCATATTTGTACAGAACATCAGGCCAGTTTTCTTCGGGTTCACACTAAGCGAAGATTGCCTAGATCAGTTTGAGTTTCTATGTTTTTTAACGGAGATACGATTCGCGATCGAAAGCAGCATTTTATCGCTACATATGTTAGCGTCTAATTTATAGCATCTACACATAATTGAAGGTACACTTAATATCTATAAAGGAGGCCATGGTGAACTGCTTGTAAAAATGTGGACTCTCAGCCATTTGAAATCCTTTTGAAGTACTCATGTCGAGATTGCGATCAATTGCACGCCCTTTCTCTAATATGCAGATCGGAGAGCATCTCGAAAGGCTAGCGTAAGACATTAGGCTTATTGGTGTGTAATCTTTACCCTGAATTTTCGTGGCCTCTTAAGCGTAAAAATTACTTTAATCTTCCTTCAGCTTAGGGGAACATGATCCGGATATACTCTCTTCATACCCGGTGATTTAAAGGGGAAAACTAAATGCATACATTTTTATCTTTTCTACCATCAGAAGCACCTTAGAGAGAATTAGCGGAGTTTTTTAAGCAACGGTCTCGAATTGTCGACTCTACATCCTGAAAGGTACACATGTATAACGACTCCACAGTGACTCTAACCTCTTATATTAAAAATGCTGGATGAGAGTGTTCTTGAGAGAGAATTTCGCTCAACCTGCCTCAAACAAAAAAACAAAAAATCACCATTGCTTTGAGATGCTTCTTCATTTATTCTATTCTACCAAGCGTCGACAGGACCAAGTGCGTACGGGTCCTTTTAGTTAAATCGCAGATGCCTTTGTCCGCACTTGGACGTCGAAACCTGAAAGCCTTTCTATTTGTTTACATCGCTGATATTTCTGCGCGATTAAATAGAACGAAGAAGTCTATATTTCTCGAGTGATGCTTCGTCCCAATTTGTTGGTTCATGTTCTTCTTCGTCAAACATGTCACCTTTTGTCGCTATTGCAATATGGTCCCAAATCAATTTTTTGGCAGAAAACCAAAAAAGAAAAATAAGAAGTTGCATAAAGCATATATCTGTGGTCGTAAGCAATAACCGCCTAAGTCGACTTAAGAAAGAATTGAGTTATATATGCTATTGTTTTCTGCAACTATTATTCCATGTCTACGTGAAACTCCCATCTCATTACCTATTCTATTTAAAAAGTTATAAATGAAAGTATTTTGGTTTCCCCATAAGGTTAACATTACAATCCAAATCTTTAAAGCGCTTTTTCTCGAATTCATGTTTTTCGACTTAGGCGATTATTGCTTATGACCACAGATATATTTTCTTAATGGCAATAAAATAGACTATCAAGAGGGCACAATGAAAATAACTAGGTGGCAACACTACCGGTTCGTCAAACCTTCAAAGCAGGATGTTTAAACACGTATTGTATTTGGGCATGAACTTGCATAAATGTACAAACGTTGAAGTATTTGCTAAAGTGCGTATTATATGTAGAAATTCAGATCTCGCCAGCATTTTTTCAGCAAACTCCCACAATTGTCTTTTATTTTAGCACAATTTTCGATTAGCCGTGCCGAAATGCTTTCCTTTTGGCATACAAACAGGGCTCGAAAATGACTTTATAGCAATGCTCTGACGGGGTTTTCACTTAGAATTTCATGTAGAAACCGAATCTGCTAAGAACGATGTCAAAAAAAATCGTTTCATACAAGTTGACCCGCCCTAGTGTAGCTAAATATAGACTTACGTAAATGCACTTATGTATGGATACACATATCTACACATATGCTAAATGGATGTTTAAAAACAAATAAACCTAGCTTAATGTTATATGGGCGCTCAAGATGGGCGTGGCCCGATTGGTCCAAAATTTGGACTTGTTCTTACATATGTATGCCTTCACTATTGACTCCGCGAATTTTCAACTTCGTAGTTGCATTAGTTTAATTTATGCAAAAAAAAATTTATTTGGGACCATAGTGCATTCGAAAACATTAAGAAGTGTTCGATCCATGTTTCAAGTGTGCAAGTCCTCCTTTTGGAAACCCGTGTCTATTATTGAATTTTTTGGGGGAATATCCGGTCTACGTTGATTGTAGAGCCAAATAATGCGAAGAAAAAAGTAACTTTAGTATTAGGGATTTCGATGGATGCCGACGGTTGTAATACTTTTGACTCCCTTATGACAGTCTTCTCGGACTTAGCTCTTTTCACAACTCTTTCCGTTTAAACAGGTACTCTGTTCTATGATGTATCGTCAATACCTGGATCCACTCTCGTTTCCCCCCTTTAATGAGATTTCGAAAAACACTGCCATGCTCGACTTCAAGCGGCACATTTTTCAGGCTCCTTAACGATGTTATCTAGCTGGAGGCAGTTGTTCGCAAAGTTGGCTTACAAAAGAACCTGCTTTTACTAAGAAAGACCAGGTAAGAGAGTTATGGGGTTGATGTAGGTTTGAAGGTCTCTAAAGACAAGACTGAAGAGAGACATGATTTCGTGAATGAGTTTTTCATAGCAATAATATTTTATTTCGAAATAAACCACTGCAGAACAATTTAAGCAAAGTTATACTAAGCAGTAACTATAGATTATAGCTTTTCAATAAAGATATTTCGGTAAATTGTAACTATGACCTTTATACACAAATATATACAATCTATCAAACCTCTTCAACTAAAGTAGTCCGCAGGAGAGTGAAGAATTGATAAGAAGTGGTACAGAGCTGTTTTGAACAAAAAAATTTCATATTATTTATTAAAAGTATATGAAAGTGCTAATATGTATCTCTTCTCCTACCGATTTAAAGCTATCCATTGAGATCTCAAAGAATTGAAAAGCCGTCAAATGTGCATAACGCTGGGCGCGTGCTATGGGCAGTACCAACATACGCATATATTTGTAGTTTGCTTTGTACCAGGCATGATTGTAGAACGCATCACTTATGCCAGAACTCTGTGGAAAGATAAGCAATTTTTAGTGAAGTGTGAATATTTTCTTCTAAAAGAACTTTTCGTTTTACCAAATCAATGAGATTGTTGCCAAAGTAGGAGATGAAATACACGTGCACCATAGTTGCGATGAGAAAAGCTAGAAATTTTACAACGCTTAAGAATTCTGTGCCGGCAACCAGTTGCAGTCCAATGAGACAAAGTACCACGCAAGAGCCCATGTAGTTCAGAAGAATGGACAGACTAAAGGTGGAGTCTATGCGCTCGGCGTAGCTGAAATTATAGGAAAAGTAGGTATAAGCAAAGTATTTGATTGGTAGTTATGGCATTAAGTAATGAATCTGAAGACCTCTTCTTATTTGATTAAAATAAAAAAGTTTAAGCTTCTCTAAGTAATTTCATTTTAAGTTTCGTCAACCTCAAACCACTCACTCCAATATCTCATGATGATACCCCAGCAAAGGCCCCAGTACTTTTATATCCTCGTCTGTACCACTTGGCTGAAATTGTTCAATATGTCTACCCAAATAATCGAAATGCATATTGACCAAGTGTACGAGAGTAATGAGTAGTAAATCGCCACCCAAAAATAAATAGGACATGTAATATGAACCAAAGCATTGCAGTATATACGAAAATAAGTAAGGAATGGGTTTCTCCTCATTATAAAAATACCACATCATGAAGGGAAACCTATAATTGAATCCCTGCTCCTTATCCTCCCGCCATAAGTACTCCACAGCCGATGAGGCGATTGGATGCAAATTGAACAGAGTTGTCGTACCAAGATGCCAGAGTGTCAAATATTTGTTGTAGGCAGTTATTTTCTTATAATAAGGCACCAATCGATAGGCATGGCGTTTCTCTGTCGTCTTCGGGTGCCTTGCCATTAAGCCTTTTATTATGAATTCCAGTTCATGACGACCGAGCCACAATGTGCCACCTTTCATCAAAGAATTGAGTCCAAATCCCCAATATATGGTAAGCGCAGTGTAATCTAAAGCACTCTCCAAGTGATCGTAGATGAGGAAGAGTATCATGCTAGAGAAATTGAATGTCACAATCGTACTGAAGGTGCGAAGAAATATCTTCTGTCGTCGGGATGGTGGCTCATCTGGTGTCCATTTGAATAGTTTTTCACCATTGAGACTTATCAGAAAGAGTGGTATCTTCACGAAATCTTTTACGGTAGCTGCCGGTTCAGTGGCCTCGGAAGATGCAGACATTATCAAGGACCAGCACGAAATTAATAAATTCGAATTAAAATAGTTTTAGTGGACGACTGTTTTAGAGAAAAGGGCGTGCGTCGTTTTATATGTGAATAGTACCAAAGGCAGTGCGCATGGGCGGCATTTGAGACAGGGGTACCAGACGGTTAGAAAAATGTTAAAATAATTAGACAATTTAATTTAGTTTCACCAACTCTTCCATTGTACTCGTAAAAACTAGTTGCATTGTTCAGTCTTGAATATAATTAATTTCCCAGCTTTATACAAATAGCCAGAATCAGAGGGCTTGAAGTTCACACCCCCCATTACACTATTTTCATACTAGTACTCTGAAATTAAGCATGTATGTAAATATGCAAATACTTTAATATAGTAGTAGTTGAAAAAATTGGAATAATTTCACATTGCATGGAAACTGCAACAGTTGTTTGTTTGCAAACAATTATTTCACAAATGTATGGCAAATTAAGTAATTATACTCATAATGTAAGAAATTAAAATTAAAAAAATATATAAAGCATTAAAAACAGATCCTGAGAGATATAACTAATGCAATGCGCAGATACTTCCAGCTAAGCACGCTTTTATATATACACCCCGCTTCAGTTGAAAGGTACACAGGGTTTCTTCAGATCTGCGCTTATATCTCGGCGTTTGGACATCGATCCTTTTGATCTGATTTTGTAGAATAATCAATTCCAAAGAAAGGTGGTGAAAATGAAGAAAACACCTTTGTTATTTTGAATTTTATATCAGGTTTTATCAAGCTACATGAAATTTATGTTTATTATTTTGATTCACTTTGAAATCGATTCCAGATGAGGGAAGTCCAGATTGGGGATGTTAATTTTTCGGCTTTTCCGATCCCGGGATTTTCGGGAAGGCGTTGTCACAATCCCGGGATCCCGGGATTTAGATATTCATTACTTTTCAACAACTTGAATCGAAAAAATTGCTTCCATATTGTTTGAGAAGCCATCCTACCATGAAATAGATAATAATAAATGGGTTTGAAAGCTACTTTTTTATTTAAAGTGGCATTTTTATTTTTTCTCTCTGACTGCAGGATTTATTTTGAAAGATATGATTAATTCCAAAAATTGTTAAGAAAATTCAATATAATGTAGAATAAAAATATGGGTAAAAGAATGGAATAGGAAATTTCTTTAGAATTTAAAAAATTAAAACTTTTTGGATTCACAAGGACGTATAGGTAATTTTTAAGCTGACATAGTTAGAAGAACGAAACTCGAGGATGTTATCGTGTTTATGTAAGCCCTTAACATATAATTTTTTTCAAAAACAAATATTGCGATATTTCAAGGATAAAATTTTAAAATAAACATTTTCAATATTTACCAGCCCTTCTGCACCAGAAACTTGAACTGTTTAAATTCTACAGGATTTCCTCATTAATTTTATACCCATACTTCTTCTTTAAGCACATTTAATATTAATTATTGAATAAAAAAGGAATATAGCCAATACTAGTCAAGAAAAGGATCCCGAGATTAACATTCCTAGTCCAGATATAAGCCCACATCTGAGGAACAAATTTGTACCTATTAAAGTAAAGCGGGGTGTATATAAATGAAAAATAATTTGCTCAAACATATGTATTAGGGTGCTTGAAGTAGTGTGGAATTTTTATTGATTATTGAGCTAAATTGTGATAATTGTTGATCAACTGCAAAGCCCAATATCTCAAGAAATATCGGTATTAGCGATTTGGTAATCTAAAACTTTTTTGTAGGAAATTGAATGACCTACAAGCTTGTGATTTCCAATTTTTCGGCACCTCTTGGTATTTACGAGATAGGGGCAAAAAGGGGAATTTCATGAAAATATTGGGTTTAGTGACTCGCTGGTGAGAGCTTAAGTTACGCTGCAATGGACGCTCTTGCAGAACGTGCAATTCTGAAGAAAATCCATCATTAACCATGATTAGACCATAAAATGCCTCCGAGCTATAGAATTTTGAAGGAAAACAATCAAAGTTTACGTGTATTTTGTATGGGAAATCTTTGCACGCCTTGGGCTAGTACTTAATGTTAATATTATGGGTTCAAATTTGCAGGGAGTTTTTTTGTTGGTGTTTTCCACAAAATTTCGATGTAGGAATGAAACAAAACAATAGTCCGAAAAAGCACCCTTATATGTATATACAGTTATAGCTTAATATCGTAGGGCTGATATTATTGAACTAAGGTTTTGTAGCTATCCTTTCTTTGATGAGAGCGAATCTGCTGCTCCGTTCCATGGCAACTGCTCTTTGTATCTCAAAAGTGTGGGTAACACTAGTAGCAGTTGAGTTATGAATCTTTCCTATAAATGATCCACACATTTCGGGTGCCTAATCTTAAATCGCGTAAATTGTTTCATTTGCCTTAGAGCGTATAACCAAAAAACTGGCCTGATTAAGGTCATCAAACATTCTCCATTTATTAAATCCTATTGAGGTTATCCAGGCAGTAATAAAGAGTTTCATGGATGACCAACTAAGATCACCAAATGGTTGCTATCGTACTCTTGGTTGATCGTCGCAGGTATCGTTCGAAATTCGCAGTTGCACCACATCCAAGGGCTGCCTTTTGAACAAAAATGGCTTCAAGGTCGCAGTTTACCACTTAATCATTTATATTTTTACTTAGTTCAGTTAGTAGATATTTTTTTGGTTCACCAAATAACCAAAAAGATCCGTGCTGATTTAAGAAAAAAAATTCTTTATGTGAGTTCCAACTAAGACGCTTATTACCTTATTGAGCGCGCTTAACGGATATTTCGCCTTGTAAGTGTTAGGCGCTGTGGCTGAGTGGTTAGAGGTGCGTAATACTACTCCGTTGGACCTAGATTCGATCACTGGTCCTAGCAACATATTAATTATAAAGTTGTTTTTTAACAGCCGTTATACTTCGTAGACAATGGCAATCGTTCGAGTGTATTTCTGCCTTGAAAAATCTTCTCATAAAATCCGTTTGCCGTTCGGAGGCAGCGTAAAGCTGTAGGTCCCTCCATTTGTGTAACAACAGCAAGGAGGCACACCAAAAATTTAAGAAAACGCTCGGCCAAATACTTTGGAAAAGTGTTAGCGCCAAAATAGTTTTATTACTATTAAGAGTATTATTTCATCCCACAAAGGATGACTACACCAACGGTATATATTACTCGTATATTGCCAAAAGCTATCAGTCTAGTTTAGCAGCGACGACCACAGAGAGATAACCTTTCTAAAATTTTATATGTACTTTTTTTGACGTTCACAGAGTATTTAAATGCTCTCTCTGATCGCCGCTGGTCCAAATGAGCGTCGAAATCAAGATTGCAAAAACGCTTTTCATGGGTCCAGCTTTTACGGCAATATTTCGTAAATAACAATGGGACAATAAATGACCTAAGCCACGGAAGAGTTGCCATGCCATAAGAAAAATCATGGCAGTGGAGTAAAACTCTATGGAATACAATCAACAAATCTCCTGAGTAGTACAAAGTTAGTATAGTTCATTGATAAATTGATGGCTACCGACCAGTTGAGCTGAAGCAGCCCGGGGCCATCGATAGGACCTAAATAGTAGTCAGCCAGATAAGCTTTCTGGAGGCTACTTAAAATTATGTGGACCAAAGAAGAACTCTAGCGAAGTAGATGTAAGGGACAAGATGGTTTTTGGTCCCGGTAATTAGATGACCTTCTCCAAATATTACTCTAATCCAAAAAAGCACACCGAGCAAAACTTCTTTGGTTGGTACCAGATAGAGGACCGTTATCGTATTTTGGCTTTGACGTTTGCAAACTGAACAGGATATAAAGTGGCATTGCATAGATTAAGAGCTTTAAACAGTCTTAAGAATTCGGGGGCCAGTCATGTATATAGGTCCGCTGACTCTTTGCAAAAGTTGAAAATTCTCCTAATTTTCTCAGACAAATTCCTTTAGTTTTCATATTAAAAGCAACCAACCGAGAGCGCGCGTTACATAAAAGGAAGTTAACGTTTCATTATTTATATAAAACTTTTGCGTATTGCCTTTGAGTGATTTCGATGATTGCTGCAGTACTCGTAAATAATTTATTGTTTTCACTAAGAAAAAGCACGCACGCACGCACACAATACACATACATACATACTCGAGTACATGCAACTTTTTAGCGTTCATTTGAGGGAGAGGGCGTCACATTGGTATGCAGCCATGTAAACGTGCAAGTTATAAAATAAAATTATTGACCATTTGCTAAACAATAACACAAAACATTACCAGTTAAGCGATAGGGAAGAAAATAAACAAATAAACGCACACAAACACACAGCACATGTACAGATGTTTGAATGGAGAAAAAACATAGAAATGAACGGCGAATGCACGCATTGAACATTGCGCTTTCATTCACTCAGTTCACAGTCATTGAAGCGAGCGAGGTCAAACGCGCGCTCAGCCAGACGGCAAGTAGTCAAGTAGCCGCCCAACCAGCCACCCACACACTTACTTACCATACAAAACTTAACTTTTACACAATTGCAAATTGCAAGTAGAAGTTTGCTGGAGTGGGTATGGGAATGTGCATTTGTGTGTGCGGTGTGAATGCGCGCAGGGTCATAAACAGAATTTCATGCAAAATGTGAAACGAAAATCAACAATTCGCGAGCAATAAATCCCCGATTTGCGCACACTAATGTTACAGAGATACACATACATTTATTGATATGTACGCACGTCCCTGCAGGAAAAGTATCTAACTATAGGTTAACTGGAAGTTGATTAGGAAGGAATTAGAGGTATATTTTCTTAAAGGAATGCTAACTATATTTCTATGGCGATGACAGCGAAATAATGCATTAGATTTCAACTATAACAATAAGAAAAACAATATTTAAACATTTTTTTTTAGTTTTTTATTTTATTAACACAGATACTTGACCTGGCAAGCTTCACTGCACCTAAAAAGATTATTTGTGCTGTTTAATACCCGTATTGTAATATTTAATTTATTTTACCAATTTAATTTAATAAAATTTTTCAAGCAGCTGGCAACCCTCCTCGACAATATTTTCGGCAGTAAACTTTCCTAAACCTTTTCAATTTGATACCCATATTGCAATATTTTATTTATCTTATCAATTAAATTCAATTAAAACTAGGTATGAGAATGGGATGTAAAGTATATTTCTTACCGCTAATTGAAGGGGGCGTGGCACCTCTCATACAAAGCAAATCATTCACACTGCATATATCTGGAAGCGTTAATGGTAGATTACTGGAACTTGGTATGGAGATATACAAAATTAATCGCATAGTCATGAGGAAAAATGGGGGCTATTAGAAAAAGGGGCGTGGCACCTCCCATAAAAACAGAATCTTTCACACTGCATATCTCTGGAAGTGTTCATGGTAGAATACTGAAATTTCGTATGGAGATATATGAATCGCATACTCAAGGAAAAAATTTATGTTTTTGGAAAAAGGGGCGTGGCACCTCCCATACCAACCGAATTTTTCATGGTGGTAATTGTTCTACAGAAATCCAATTTACATAGACTTATTTCAGACGAAATACCTTAAAAGTAAGTTTCACGAAAGCAATTTAAGTGAAAATAAATTTTTGTTTACTTGAATTTATTACAGTAAAAAGCGTGCTATGGTTTTGATTGATCTATCGGTGGTGATTTGAGATTTACTCCTGCACAACTCAACCCTGGTGTCTTCGAATGAAGCTTTAAGGCATAACTATACCGGCAAAAATCACATACATTGGGCCAATCGTAACACATAAGACTTCGATATACTCAATGGCGCAACAGGTCGATTTAATCTGACATTCATGGCAACTTTTCTAACTTGGCGATTATTCGTAATGACTCTAGCGCCACGTGGCAGCTCTTTTTTGCAATAGTATTGCCTTTACCGTTACCAATACATATTTTGAATATTAGCCAAATTGGATCATAAATAAGATTTTTAGTAATAACTAAGTTAACTATAGTGCCAGCTATCCAGAGAGTTACTCAAAAACACACAAAAAACTTCGTTAAAATCTGTCCGAGCATTTAGGAGGACTTCACTCACAAACACACCTACAGATGAATTATATAGAAGTTTGTACGGCGCCACGTCCTCTTTTCAAATAGCCCGATTACATCGACGTGCTGTATCACCGTCCAATGGACGTGAATTACCAATAAAGCTTCATTCGGAGACACCAGGATTGAGATGTCCAGGGTTCACTCTCAAATGACCACCGTTAAATCAACCATCCGAACCATTGCGCTCCTTAACAAGACATTTAAGATATTTCGTCTGAAATAAGTCTATGTATGTAGGATTTCTGTAGAACAACGATACTCACCCACCAATTATACTACCTATACTACAGAGTTTGAAGGACAGAGTCACTATCGAGCCGGATCACTGTTGCCGCGAGGGAGTGAAGAGGAAAAAGTTCTTCAAATTTATGTCGTTGTGAAGGGGTTGTGCAACCACCAAGCAGATAAATGCATCGCTGAAAATTGTGAACGTGAATTGTTGGTGAAAATGTTGGATCAAAATGTTTCAATAAAAAAATAATAATTTTGAGCGTGACGAAGTTCGCCGGGTCTGCTAGTATTTTATAGAAATCCCGCAAAAAAGCCAACTACAAGTGGGTTAATTTTTTCCAATTGATAATTTTTTTCTGCAGGGGTACTACGAGTTTTTGAAAGTATGCGTGTGCAAGCGTTGGAGGCGTTGGGTAGTTGAATGTGAAAGTGCGAAGTGGAGATGTGAAAAATACCGATTTACGTGCGCATTCATGTTGCTGACTACACACACGCAAACGCATGTCTTGCAACATTGTTTTTGCAATCGCATATATCGTAATTGTTTTTTTTTTTGCTCAATTTTGTTGCAATTGTTGTAGCTGTTATTATTGCTGTTAGCACGCATTGCCGGTGTAATCAATCGAATCGGGCAATAATGTTAAATCGACTTGAGTGCGTTGATTGCACCAACACTTACAAACATACATACATACATACATATATATAAGCACACATACGTGTGTAAAAAAAAGAATTCATGTATATTTGCTTTAAAGTTCGCAAGTGTTCATTTACAATTACATACAGAAAAAGCGAATCCGCTTGCTTTATTGCCGAGGTTAAATCCGGTCAAGCCGTGTAGTGGGAGTGCAGTATTTTTATTTTTTTTTTTTTTTGGTTTTTCGAAAACCTTTTTAAACGTAATTGTACGCCATTTTATTTGATACGGAAGTTTTACGCTTGCCTTTGCCACATAAATGTGTATTTATTTGTTGGTAGTTTTATGGCATAGTTAACAATATTAATAACTATGCTAAATTTTGCGGCCATTGAAGTGGAAAGTGCTTGTAAAAGTCATCGAAATAAATATTTTTAAAATGGTAATAAGTTACTTTGGGTTTTCGCTAAAGCGGATGTTTTTTTTTATTTGGTATGGATTTTTTTGCGAGCCATTGAATAAACAGTTCTCCCAAAAGGGAATACAAAAATGCAATGGAAGGGTAGAAATTTTTTTTGAGTAAGAATTTTTTATAACAGAATTTTGATCGCAAACAAATTAAAAAAAAAATTTAAGAGAAATCAAATTTTTTTATGCAAAAAGTATCAACATATTTTTTAGTAGAATTATGCAAGTCAAAATTTTATATTTCTGGATTCCTGTAGACACTTGGAGACCATAAATGAGCAGTCTAGGTTAGAAAGGTTTTAACTTAGTCCGATGTGGCTTTGACTAGGCACGTCGGGGCAGCCAACTCTTACACCTGGACGATCTCTCGCTAAAAGTTTCTGGAGATGCTTAGGGAGAACCACTTTCCAGGTGGCACCAACTCTTAGCTCTTCGGCACACGTAGGATAGTAGTCTCAGACATTTTGCATGGTGCAAAATTAGCTCGGTCTATGAAGTCCTTCGATCCGTTCAAATTAGCGGTGAAGTAAGGTTTTTCTCTAGAGGTGGCGCAAAGCATCGAAAGCCGAAACGTGTCGGACTTGCCTTTTGGCTCACACCACTAAAAACCTACCCCAACCATCAGACATACAGTCAGTGCATACGCGTCCCGGTACTTATGTACGTCATTATTGACAGATAGCTATAATTTCGAAAACTTAGATGGCTTCGTTTATTTCGCAACAAGAACTAATGCCGGTAGAATTTGCGGTGGAAATATCAAAGAAGGAATTCTGAAATCGCTAAAATTTAACCCAACTATGCGATACGAACAGAACGACTTGGGGATTGACTGCTACAAAACAGAACTCGTCTTAAAAAAAAGAACAATTGCACCTATTCTGTGCCGTACGGAAAAAAGGGCTCACACAGCTGGAAATGGACTTTTGGAAAATAACCACAGCCATTGCACGGATTTCAGAGTATGACGAAATAGTCTGGAGGAAAGATCTAAAGAAAGAGAACAATAATAAAATAATTTGGAAAGTGCAAAGTCTCGCATGCCTAGGCATTTCGGAAACGGCAAGTGGCTTAATGGGATTTACATGATCTGCACTTTCTGACTTGTGAAAGCAAACATATGAAAAATGTGAATGTCTGACCCGTGACGATATGTACTGAGTGAAAAATGCTGCCTACGCTGGTTTGAAAGTTCAATACAAGGGTATGTAGAGCTACCAGTGGGAAATGATGGCCATGAGCAGGCAGTTGGAGCCGGTCTCTATCCGGAGAACCCGCAAATAAGTCAGCATTTTCGTTTGAATAAACGACAGCAGCGTCAACCAAGCAGATTCGTGGCAGCTAGTACTTTAACAAATAGCACGGTTTCAGCAGAAAAAGTCACTATCTTCTTCGATAGCCGAAAGCAATGGAGTCCAAAGTAGTGGAATCGGCGTGAAAATGTATGTCGCATGTGGAATCACTTTGCCACCTCAATTCCAATCTTTGCTGCGTTCGCGGACTGAGAAAATAAGGCAGCTTATGAAATAGACCGGTATGGCTCTGATGTGTCAATAAAGCAGACAGTTCTGTATAACGATTTTTGAGTGATATAATTAAAAAACAAATTGGATGAGCTGATTTACGTGACTTATGGACCAAACGGTCATTCTGACCGCGGTTAAATAGGAAGCAGACGGAAGACCTTCTGAAATTCAAAATATCTTCAGAAATAATTTTTAATAGCGTTATCACGATACTCCTAAGATGGTGAATATAAACGTAGAGGCTGGGAATGAGAAGTAATTTGATTACTACAAGTACTTTCTGCGTCGATGTGCCCGCCTTAAGTGGGGGTATATCAAACGCCTGGGGTCACGCTCACTCACTCCTCAAATAAATTTGGCAAAGCGAGTGATTGAGCAGGTTAGTACCTTGATTATACTTTCTTTTCGCTTTGTAAAGCAACCTCGTCTAGGCGTATGTGTGTCCCCCTGGACAAATTTGTACGATAAAATGACCTGTCTTGCCAGATTCCCACGTTTTATGAACACTTTTTTTCTTCCTGCAAGCAGTAAAAAAAAAATTATAATTCTTCAAGTTGACTAAAAAAAAGTGTGCACCATAAAGCAAAAACAACGCGCTGACATTTAATTTTATTTAAAGTGCATTGCGTCAAAAGCCATTGAAATTGACATAAATGCTCGGAAAAGTTTCCAATGGCAACAAAAGCACGAAGGATTTTTCAGCACTGCTTGGCAGGCAACTAGCCATTCAGTTGCCTGGCTGCCTGCACTCTTGTGGCCACATGACGATAGACTCTTTAATGTTCTTGCTGATGCTGCTGCTGCTGCTGTTGATGTTGACGGCGGTGGTAATTGTGGGGAAGGTGACGTTGACGTCGGCATTGGTGTTGGTGATGGCATTGCCTCTGAAAGGCGATTACGGCAAACATCAATGTACAGTAATTGGAATTGAACAATAAAAGCGCCGTTGCTTGACGACAAAATGACCAAGCAGCGCATTGCTGCGATAGCGAGTGATTGCATGCAATATGCAACGAGGCTACTACGTGCAACATTAGGCGTCATAATATCGACTTATATACAACTTTACAGATTGGAGGTGACTATAGAGATGTGCTGCTTTTTAGAATGCTTGGTGGATTGGTCGTTAGTTGGCGCAGTTGTATGCATGTATGTATGTATTTAGATGGATGCCCGGTATGGGCATGGGCAGCGTGTTGCATGATGTGACTAGTTGAAGAAAGGAGACGTGGTAGTTGCAGCAGCTGCTGGAAGTTTTCTCGAATGCAAACCAAAAGTTTAGAAAATTGGTTAGCTTTAAAATTGCTAAGTCTAAATTTCAAAATACAAAGAATCTGTTGCTTTAACATCGAAACAAACAAATGTTCATGAATATGTATAATGTATATTTGTATGTATGTATGTATATTTGTATGGGCATTTAATGGCACTAGAGTCTTAATTATAGATCATCACTTCTCAATTATGACGCTATAACTTCTTCCATTCACAGCGATGCCACAGCGTGAATATCGATAAGCCAATTTGATTCAAAAGCGCTTGACCCCTAAAGTCAAGACCAGTCAGCGGCCCTTTGCTTTGCACTCAGTTAGCCACAGTCACTTTTAATTGCTATTTTGACTCCCACAATGAGCGTGCGTGATGCTGAATGCCTTCGAGTTTTTTTTTAAACAGATTTTTTTTCTTTTATGGCTGTGAAGGCATTTTTTCGTGAGCTTCTACATACTGCTATTTATTTGAATACGAATATAATAATTGCTATTTAATTTTGATTAATGATTTCATCGTGTGCACGTGTTAATAGGCAAAGAATTCGTGGATTAAAGAAAAAACAATATAGATAAAAACATACTTACGTAGAATGGAAAATAAAAGATGTGAAGGTTCTGCAGAAGCACAAATACTTCGGATGTGCAAACTCATGTTGGCCAATTAAACATATAGAGAAAAAATATTAGATATAATTGCTGCTGAGGTATAGATTATTCTTGTTTTGTTGCCTAATCAATGTTAACCACAGTGGATATTTTTAGAAACTACTTACAAGAAAGTGGTTTAATACAAAACTGAGCGGGCCCCTATCGACCTGCATTCATTCTATACTGAATTTAGAATTCATAAAAATCACAGCTAAGATCTAAATGCACTCTTGGAATTGAAGTATAGAAAAAACGCGGAAAGTTTTCAAAAATCGAAATTGGGAAAACACCGCGAAAATTTACGAAACTAAAAATCAACGGTGCTCAAAAAGCCCGAAAATTCTCGAACAAGTTATGAAAAATTCTCAAAAGTCCCGATATAGTCACGAAAATTTCCATAAAATGCCGAAAAATCTAGAAAAAAATTGTCTACAATCTTGAATAAAAAAATAATATTCATATCTAAAGTTTGTTGCACTCTTGAACGTGAAAGTTCCCAAAGAGTCCTAAAAAATTCCTAACCGTCACAAAAAAGGACCGTAAAGTTTTTAAAAATACTGACAGATCTCGCAAAAATTAAAAAAGCCGCGAAAATTACGAAAATAAAATACCAAAGTCCTAAAAAATTCCAAAAAGTTACGAACAAATTATAAAAATTTCTCAAACATCTAATTTTTCTACTTTCGAATTTTCTAATTTCCCAAACATCAAGTCTAAGATTTAAATATATATCTGAACCAAAAAATTCACGAAAAAATCCCGGAAAGTTTCAATCAGGAAATGCGCTGAACAATTACAAAATAAAAACCAAAGGTAAACAAAAGAGAGTTTTTCAAAAAAAAAAAAATTCCAAAAAGTCCCGATAAAATCACGAAAAATCATGTAGAATGCTGAAAAAAATAATACTAGGTTTAAATATAAGTAGATTATCTTCATTTTCGAGTTTAACTCCGTAATCTGTAATTAGAACAAGAGATTAGCCATACAAAATACGTCCCTTGTTTATCTGTAATTATAAAATAATCTCAGCTTTAACCGATAACTTTTCGGTGTCCAACCTAGTTTTATCGATTAATTTTGCGAAGAAGAGGAGAAATGCCAAATGTAAAAGTAACCAAAAATGGACGCTAGCAAGTAAAGGAGGTTTGTAAAGGTATTTTTAATAAAATACCAAGTTAAAGTCAAGGCGAATTTGTACAAGGTGGTGTTACTGGCGAATTTAGATTTTCGCCGAGGTCCTTCTGAATTCATATTACAACAAACGCATCATTTTGACATTAAGAAGGGCCGCAGCGAAAATCTAAATACGCCAGTAACACCACCCTGTATAAATTCGCCTCGGTTAAAATATATTTAAAGTGCTTAATATAGCAGAAAAAAGTGATCACGGCGGCACGAAGAAAAAACATAACTTTTCCTTGAGATATGAGAATAACAAGCACAACAAATTTGACGGCTAATAATCTACGAGCTTTGATTGAGATAATAGTTATTTATATGTGAACACACTTTAAGATTCAAATACACACTTTGACCCGCTTAGTCCAGAAAATTACGGAAAGTTTTGAAAAATTCCGAAAGTTTCTGTTATAGAGGTCCCGAAAAATTACTAAATAAAGGCCGAAGTCTAGGAATGATGTTCTCCATTTAAACCGAAATAAACCAATCAAAAGTTATCAAAACAATTAACACCAAATAAGCGAAAATTATTTTCTAGACGAACATTTGAAAATTACTTAAATACCTATAGTTAATGAGAAATAGGAAAATAAGTATCTGCGTTATTGACTATTCAGCTAAATACATATCTTGAAAATACATATCTAGTTGTTTGCTATTCAAAAATAAAATTTAAATGCAGAACTAAGCATCTTGTAAGCGTATAGCTTTTAAACTCCCTAGTGTTGAACTGAGGGTAGTAAAGTAGTCAAATGAGCATTTTTGTAGTTGTGAAACATGCGTGCTGGTATACCAAGTGTATGCAATGTACAACATATATGTACATTAGACTGCATCACTCCAAATACAAAAAAAAATTGGGTACTGTTTTTCCATTGGAATTATAAAATCTATTATATTTTAAGACGTCCACCAAAATATTTCGGAAAAATAGTAAGATTTAAGCGAGCTGGACCGATTTGAAAATACATACCTCCCAGGAGTTTTTTATGAATAAAAATAGTTTAAGCTTAAAAAATTTATATAAAAATATTTAAAAAAAATAGAAAATAAAATTTGAACGGAATCGTAATAATGAGATTTTTTATGCTGTTTTTGAACTTTTTTCAAAGATTGGTATAAGAAAAATTTGAATAACTGAACCTAAGCTATTCCGATTTAAACTTGTAAGGTATCATTGGAAAGGTATTTTTATTTCATTGCTAATAAGCTGATACAAAGGATGAAAGAGAAAGGTAGGATGAACGAACATCATTCAAATTTGAATTAAGATGTGTTAGTATTTGAAAAAAAAAATGGGACACGAGTGATTATTTTGCACATAAATAAAAATAGAGGGAAAATAACTTTCTACCGAGATCACTCTTTGAAAAAGTAAAAAAAAACAGCATCAAAATTCTCATTATTACGATTACTGTTTTGTCATCTGAGGGACCTTTTTTTTAAAGTTCTTTGAGAAACTATTTTTATTCATAACAAAACTCCATTTTTGGAGATATTTTCAAATCGCTCCAGCTCACGTAAATCTTAATATTTTTCCGAAATATTTTGGTGGACGTCTTAAAATATAATAGATTTTGTAATCCCGTCGGAAAAACCGCAACTTTTTTTGGTGATGCAGTCTAATGTACACACATATATATTTGTAAATAAATATATATCCACTAATAATGCAGCTTCTTTAATGGCACTTGAAATCTTTGCGCCTGCTACTTAGAGCTCCATTTGGTGCAACACATTGGGGCAGTCCCTTGACATTGAAATGCGCGACATATGGGAATTATAGGTGGCATGTACATTTCCAATCAGGCACATACATCTAGATATACATCGATACATATGTAAATACTTGTTATTGAAAATGTCATTTGAAAATAGCTCGTTGACGCTGGCGCAGTCAAACCCATCAAAAAAACAATATATATATACAAACAACAATGACAACATAATTAATTATACATAAAAATACGCCCTGTTGCAACATACTTTTCTACATAGTGCTCATACTTTACATATGCAACATCCAGCTAAGCCATGTATTTATTAAAAGATCATCAATAGACAGATTCATGAACATGCCGCCAATGTGGCAAATGTTACGCTGGCGCATTTATGCAGCTTGTTCGGATTGAAAAGTGTTTGTAATTTATAGCCATACCAATCTCTTAGCAATCGAGAAGAAAGTTTATTTTTAGCTACAAATGTATGTATGTATGTACATACATACAAGCATGCAGTGGTGCTCTAAAGTGTCAGACCTCGTCATTTCATACACCCATACATTATACTCGTAGTGTATTTTTAAACTGTTCACTAACATCAATTTTTCTACGAAATGCACGCATTATACCGTTAATCCTTTGGATTATGTTTTTATATACATACATACAGCCTATTTTGGATTTTAAGTAAGTACTCGTAATACCTTTTGATCTGCGGCATGTTGGTGCACTTAGTATAGGCAAGAACTACATGAAGTGCACATGACACAGCATAAATAAAATTGAATGGTATTAGATAGAAACATTTGGAATATTTTTAAATAAAATTTTTCGGTTGATTTGAAATCATATCAACTACTAATAAAAAAAAAATAAATAATGAGATGATATTAAAAATTTGTTCAGAAAATTACGGTAAGTATCTAGTACATACATACTGCTCATATTCCTGCATTGCTAATAAATGCTGTCAATTGTTCGGAATAATTCAAAAAAATTTTAAGAAGATTGACCTTAAGGATTCAAATATTTTTTCTGTTCTGTTTAAAACAGGGTACGAAAATAAACTGTACAAAACAATTCCCATTTGCTCATCGATCATCATATCATTTGTGGTTTTGTACGGTTTTGTAAATAGTCAGAAACAAATTGTAAGATTCACTGTCATTTTCCCAAACGAGAAACGTTTGCTTTTCGTTTGTGACAATTGTACCATAGGGTACGTTTTATATGTATGCAAACGTTTCAATTACGTGAAAAATAATTTTTTCTGTAAATTTTCATATCCAATTCAATTAAAAAACATTTTTATTTTTTTATTCATTGCAGCCGTTCGTTTTGTATTTGTTTATTGCATATATGTGCACACATAAATATATTTTCCCTGCACGATTCATTTCGTTTGTTGTTTCGTCTGTAACTACTAAACTACTGTAGTATACTATCGCCAAAGTGAACTCAGCCGTTTTGTTTCGTATTGTACCGAACTGTTAAAGTAATAAACGAAACGAAATAGTAACGTACAATATAGTTTATTTTCGTACACTGGTTTAAAAACTAAATTTTCATCAACGCTGTGGGTGATTTCTTATCAAGCACATTTGCAAATACAATTTATTTAGTGTTTCAATGACAAAACAAATAAATTATATAATATACTTAAAACTGGTACGCTGGCAAAGATACTCGATATACCCTAAGTTGATTTTGCTATGGAAACCCTTGTAGCCAAACTCGCAGAAAAGCGAAAGGCGAATTCTCGCAAGAACCAATGACAACTGCATGGTGTCATGATCTATATCGGAGCAGAGCTTCCGGACCACTATAGAATTAAATAGATATCTTAGAGACTATAAGATATCCCGCAGATTAGGAGTAAGACCGTGGATATTACTGGATGAAACACGAAACTTCTCAAACAATTAAGCTACCGGACCACTGCAGTATAATGCAAACCGAAATTTTAGCTATGAGTAAAACCGTGGAGCTGGCACGTGCAAAAACAAATGGGCGAGACTGCGTAGCTACTGGTTACTGGACACAAAGGGAAAGAAAACAGTAGATGAGACTTTCAATTTATTACAGGTATAAGAAAACTACATATGTCACTAAAACCTATGAAAAGACATAGACGACGAGACGAAACGGTGGGTAATGATAGGGTGGAATTATTTAACAACCTGCGAAGTCGTCAACGTTATTCACAAACCAAATGACACAAAGAGACTTCAGAATATGATAGAAAAATAGAAAAGAAATATTATATCAATAAGAAACATGAAGAAACTGTTCTCTCACTAGCTCCATTTGGTACAAATGATATATACAAGAGTTTTGTGTAAAAAATAATAATATTAAAATATAATGACATTTGCACAAAACAAACATAGGGCCAGGAACTACAGGTCCCCAAAGCAGAGATGTCGTATGTAATGTCAAAATTACTTCACTCCCATTCCAGGCACAATGACATTCAGCTGCTGTAGCTACCACATCACAAGGCGATTGTGGTAAGTGATATAACTACATAGCATATTCGAAAAACAGAGGAAAGAGAAAGTGACAGCGAAAACTACTCCAACGAGTTCCGATCCTTTCCCGGGGTCAAAACAAATACTATTATGGGAGGGCTTAGCAAGTAGGCAAAGGCAAAGAGGTCAAAACTCTCTCAGAGCTCATCAGGTCGCTTCCATGTCAGTTGAGATTACGTAACCGGAATGACAAAGGTTTATATCATAGCCAAGGGCTATCAATTTAGCAACTTTTCATAAAAAATCAGGGTTATTTACCTTCTACTACGGCAGCAGGACTACGCCAGGCAATGTTCTTAATTGAAGCATACAGTACAAAAATATTATAACTAAACTTCCCAAAACAGATAGACTTAGGTTAGGAAAGAGTGGCGGCTACCGTGCAAGAGCACGGATGCGTACGTAACTTGGCAAAAAAGGTCCGCAGTGATACCACTGGCGAAAGCCATTTATTTCCTTCCTTTATTTCGAAGTTGAACCACCGAATGCGCTTTATGTTTTAAAAACTAATCTAAAGCATGGATAACACGATTTGTACTGTTGTACAGATTTGTAGAATTGACCGTTACAGAATGGGATTTTTTTTTAAGCTGAACTCATTCTCGGTACAAAGTTTCTAGAAAACACCACTCTGTGACTGTCAAAATGTACAAATGGTACATATCGTGTGATCCCTGCATAAAAATCACTTGACGAATTGGTCGCTTGCACTGGCTAGGCCGAAACCGTGGAGGAGATAGTGTTCGCTGCACCCGACTTCTTCCTCGCCTCTGAAACTGCAACAAAAATCGGTGGTTTGCTGTCCCAACCCCTTTCCATGCTTGGTCATAAAACATTTTCTGGTGGTAATACAACTTTTAATCTAAGAGAGGAGCGGTCAAGCCGAGTGAGAAACAAAGATCGGTTTACATTAACTATTGGCGACATTTGTACGGTAGTCGAACCGGTTGGTTCCGTGGCCCACCTTATATTACGTCCTCGATGAGTTATGTTTATAATCTGTATTTTGTGGAGGTAAGAAGTATGGTCACGTCTTGAGCAGCGGTCATGCATTTGCCGGGAATGTCTACTTGCCGAGGGATCTATTCAACAGTCAACATGCATTTAACTACCCTGAAGAAAAAAAATATCAGTTGATTAGAATAACCAACTTGTAGTTAGCTTTTTTGCGGGATTTCGATACATGACTAACTTCTAATTAGCTATGACAAAAGTTAGTTAGTTTTCTTTACACGTTTCTATTTAAATATCCTCATACTAAAATTACTTTCAATACACTTTTTTTCTGCACTTCGTAGATTCTTTTTCAAGTTTACGAAAAATAAAACAAATATCGAAATGTAACATTATTATTTTGATGTTATGTCTGATGGAATTCAAATGTGAGACCACCTACAAAAGAGCATGTAACCAAATAAGCAAGTATGTAATGTTAAATAAAAATATTGAAAATATATATTTTTTTTTTTATTGATAGTTTATGTCCAAAATTAGTTAGCTACAAGCTAGTTGACATCTAATGTAAAGGAAACCAGGGATCACTATTTTGCGGCCATCGCCCTTCAAAAGTAGTTAGTTGCGGCCAAAGGAAATAGTTAGTAAATAGTTACCATTAGTCGACGGCTAGTTAGTTAATAGTTAGCTACAAACTAGTCCCGTTTCCTGCAGGGTAGATGCAAGCAGGCTGAGAATACTTCTACATTCTACGACTGCTTTGGACGTTGCTCCGCAGGATTTTTAAAGCTTTCTTTTTTTTATGTCAGCATTTAGTTCTGCCTGAAAAATACTACGGTGGTCTGGTAAGCGAAGACTGAGGATTAGCAGAGTTCATTTGAGTAAGTCGCGCTGTTTACTCATTTGTTGAAAACATCTGTAAAGATTGCCGTCGACCCTGAGTCAAGGTCTGTGGCGTCGAACGGCGCTTTCGTCTTTGGGATTCCTATGGAGAATTTTTTATCCAAACAGAGTAGAAGTAAAATCTTGGTTTCGTAGATTATTCGGTTTAGTTACCAGGACCTTTGCGTGTCCGAATGTGAGATCCACTGGTGGAAAATTATAAGTTAATTATAAAGATTTGGCGGGTATAAGGGGTAGTGCTCCCGTGACAATCATGACAATCCATGTTGGCTCTGGACAAAATCTTGTTGATGAGATTGGGTCCTATTACAGCTAGAGTACATCCTATATACTACATGCGTATTTGTCGCAGATTTTCGAACCCTTTTCAGCCTTCTGTTAACTCCGAAATGATTTCGAATTTTTAATTACAATAACAAATTTTTACAATAAGCGAAATATGTATATTAGAGCGGAGTAATTTAATTTCGAAAAAAAAGTGTATTCGAATTCTAAGTTCGAATCTAAGTAAAAATGGTGAACACACTATATACAAAAAGTGATGTTTGACCCTCCCAATTTTTAAAAGAAAAATCAGTTTACACATTATAATTTACAAAATTTTGTGTTTTCTTCATATTAAAGAAATTTTTCACAAAACCAGAAAATGGAAAATGTTGTACAACATTTTTTGGTACAATAAAAAATAATTTTCGACGAAAAAATTTACAATGTACTGTTTTTTCTTTTGAAAATTGGAAGGGTCAAACGTCATTTTTGGTATATTGTTTTTTCGCCTTTTTTGCTTACATCTAAGAATACCCTTCATGTAATCAATGACAGATATATTTAAGATGGATTTTAATATCATAACTAATTTTAGTAAAAATTACAGAAATAGGGCATTAAATCTAATGGCGTTTTTATTTCTACCGAAAAATGTTACCTTCTTATTGCTCTCTGAGCACAATCACTAAGAGCCGAGCAATTAAAAGGCACCAGTTTTTGAAGAAACGAAAACGCTATAAGTCCTTGATTGGTTTGATGCCGTCTCGCTGCACCTACAACTCTAATAATTCTGAAGACGAAGAAGTTTTGTTAGTAGTAGGCGTCGGCGTCATCTCTGGGTGGCACATCTGCTCGTGTAAACTAAAACTGAATGCTGAAAGTTTCTTTTGCTTCGATTACTATCTCGAGAAAATGCTATTAAGTGTACGGTCAGTTACAAACTAGGCTTCGGCATCAAGAAATCTTCAACTAATAAATGTTTACTTGCTATTAAAAAGGACATTGCGATAGAGTTAACATATATACTTTGTATTCAAGAAAATTGGTTAAAAAATTCCCAAAAATCAATGCGATTCTTTAGCAACTTAAAAGTCGCATTTTATACACTAGAATTTAATGGGCTATTAAACTAATAATACATTATGAAAAATCTTATTAAAAAGTTGAAAATTTAGATGCAACTTTGCAATTTAAAAAAATGAGCATCCAAAAGATTTCTTGATCAACTTTTGACAATAAATTTGAATTCCTCGGTCAAAATCTGCAAGAAATATCCGTAAAACCAAAAACAAACATTTTTTTGTTTGAGCTAGCCAGCAAAGTATTGATATTTCAACGAAATTTTTGAGGGTTAAAAATAACGATTATGCAATGGCACTACTTTACCCTTGTTGGCCATTATGCTTTGAACCCATATTTGTCCATATTTTTATCAGATTCCCATTGCAGATTTACGATTTTGTCCATCGACACTCCCGAATCGTACACAGTGCGACGCTTGGAGCTAATGCTGGTATATGTATCTATATTTAGTACTGGATCAGTCATCTGTTGATTAGTCTAAATAACTAAATAACTATAATTATATTTAATTTTAATCTTTTGGTAAAATAAAGCACAGTACTCTGTCGTTTCTTTTTATCAGCGATTTCAACATTTAATCAATCGCCAAAGCAACTACTGGTCATATCTACCGACTACAGTATTCCGCAAAATCCTTCCAATGTTCCTTGTGTGACGTCAATTCGTGTGCATTGTTTACATTTCACTGGCTGACATAATAAATTTCAATAATTTATGTATTTTAGATAAAAGTGAGAAAGTAATCGATGAGAATCTGAGCCGACTTGAAGGGCACACCGAATGTCACAACATAACCACCTAAGTATGATTATTGTATAACAATAATAATAGTAAGTATATATTTATTTAACTGCACTAGAACTCAAACGATTTGCAGCGGTAATAAATTATAAACGTTGCGCCATTTATTATAACGAATAATATCAATTCCACATTTTTTCTATAAATTACTAGCCGCCGCCGGTCATACTTACGGATGTATGTATGTAAGTAGGTATGTTACTAGCTGCCCCATGCAACAGACGATAGCTTCTCACCATGAAAAAAGTAGGCGATTAAATAAAGGAAGCAGAGTGCATTGAATGGAAGAAGAGCAAGCAGCATTAGCTGGTGGAGCGTTGCGCTTTTACCCGCCAGCCAAGCGCGGCTGATTGCTGTCACTTTATTGCCTGGTTATTGTTGCAACAGCAAAGCGAGAAAAACAATTGGCCGCCGCAACGAAGAAGATGCGAGTAGCTTGGCGCTGTCAAAGCATTGTGCTGTCTGTCCGTGTGCAACAATTCGCGGGCAATAACTTTGCGGCCAAATTTTGAAATTCGTGTAGCTCGTTGCTAGAGTTTTTGGTAATGCAGCCGACAGCTGGAGACAGTACAGCAATAGGCAGTCGAGCGGGCATTGCACTGCGAGTTGCGCTCTGTTGGCGAGGCATCTCGTCGATACTTTTTTACGTAATATTCGCGTTTAATAAATTATAATTTGCAATTTGTCGATTTCGGGCCGCCGATTGGTCGTGCTGCGCGGCAAATCGCAATCATCCAGGCGGCTTGGCTAACGTACATACACAGATGCGGCAGAGGTAAAGAATCCCGGAAGGCGAGGAGGCGCGCACAATCAGAGCAAACAATGGTAATAGAACTGCCAGAGCGTTGAGGCAAAACAATGTACTATCCTACAACAAAAACAATAACAGCAATAAAAAAGTGAGCACAAAAACTCCAAGCATTACAGCGCACTTTTTGCGACAAGCTTGCAACACCAACCAAAGACAGCCGCGGCAGATGCACCGCATGTTGCAAGAGTCTGCAGCGTCGTGCGCTAAATTTTTTTTGGTCAATTTCTTTTTTTTTCTCCACAAATCACTCCACTTCCACTGTCTGCCTTCGTCTGCTGGCTATAGGCATTCTCAAACAAAACGTGCAACTCGCTCACTGTTGCAACTATATGTACGTATGTATGTATATCAAAACAGTGTGCCGCGGTAGTTCATGACCTCCACGCTGCACTAAATGCACCATTGCAAATAGCTGCAACAAAGCAAGATAAAAAGAAGCCAGAAATACTCCAGCGCTGCTATGATTTCTTACATCACCGCAGCAAATCTCGCTGATTACAATCGAATTTCGTTCGTTGTCTTTGATTTTCGACTAAAATTTATACTTTTCGTTGACGGAAATGACAATAAATATAATTGCACCGTGAAATACGGCAAAAAAATGTGTTTACCGTTAAATAGTTGCATGTCTCAGCGCATATTTATCTGCATATTTGCATGGGAAGAGATTTTATATAAAAGAATTTTTTATGTAATCACGAACAAGAAATATATTTGAATAGCGTTACGACTCTTTTGGCTTTACCTAACAAAATAGTTAGATATAAAGTTTTTTCTTCTTACATAATTGTTGGTTATGATGGAACTCAGTTTACTCCGCAAGGTAATCGTTCAGCTCAAACTGGGCTCTGTATTAATGCCTAGCCGTTCGAGCTTTTGGCGAAACGACCGGAAGCTCGTAGTACTCGTCCCTCGATATACGCCTTATGGTCAGCTCATGAAAGCGAGAGATATATATATTATATGGATAAATAAACTCCCTTCTTTGTAGCTAAAGCTACAACGACTTAATGTATAACAGAAGTAATTCGCAAAATGTCCGAACACAACGCTCGATGTAGTTCTTTGAGCTTCAGCCTACCGAACTAGGTACTAGGCCTTTGATGGCAGACATATCAATTGTATACATCGCAGCCTAAAATGTTATCTGTCTATGAATGACTGGTGCTATTTGACAAAGCGCAAGGTGCTCTTATCTTTCGACCGAGACCATTAAGGTCTATAGCGTTACCAGATAAACTAAGACCAAATTGGACAGCAATGCTGAAGAACATCGCAGTTCTCGTGGAAATTTAGAACAACTTCTTGTACCCAACCTTGCCGGCGGCTTCCAGATTAGGTTTCTGCCGGCGAATCTTCAGTGTGTTAGGGGCAAAACGTTGGCAGAGGATATGTTCCACTTTTGTTCCGCGTCTCCTACAGATCTTATCATTGGTCAGAGCCAGTTTAAGGACGTGCAATGGCAGCAGACAATGTTCTGTCAAAACACCCAACATTAGCCCAGCTTAATCCCGCTTGAGGGGTAGGAGTAACTGCTTATTATACTGAACATTTTGCAGCTTTCGGTTTCTGTCCACACCCTCTGCGTCCTCTGAATCATCGATCAATCAGGATACTTTCTGACAGAGCGATTCGGTTGCCAATGATGCCGGTGTGCCCCGACACCCAAAACAAATGTGATTCTGTATGTCAGCATGTGGCGAATCCAAAGCTGCACTGCACTCCGCCACACTTCTTGAGGAAGTACTGTGAGCAGCCTGACTGTCAATATAGAGATTCACCTGTTTATGACTAATACCTCAGCCTGGAAAATTCTGCTAGCAGCTTATAGGATTTTTTGTGACCGAGTACCGCGCAGACTACTGCCGCTCTTACGCCTTTCGATATCTTCTTAATTTTCTGTAGATACAATCACCTAACCAGCACTCCTCACGCTCTCACGCCAACTTCCGAACTCAACAGTGGCATGGAAGTTCGTCCAAAGTACCCATCAGGGATCATGTAAATAGTCAATTCGTCCGAGTAAAGTTGACGCTATAATACTGTGTCCGTAGAACCTGCATACAAACTACCCTGTCGCATACAGCCTGATGATAGTTTTCGAAGCTATATTGACGCTAGCGATAGGTCTGCCGACAAAATATGAATAAAGGTGTGTAAAGTGCTGCCATTGGTGTAGTCCCAAGTGCCCCTGTTAAGGGGGTTCAGAATCTCTCGAAGATTTAACCAACATAGCCGAAGTAGGAATACGACAACTTTTGGGTATCGCAGACTGCACACGATGGTTTGAGTAGGAGGGTTGTAACGCTCCGCATGACATCAGAAAGGGCCCAAAAAATGTAAGGGCCTATGTGTGCTGGTGGGGCCACTGGCAGCCACTTTTACCTTGGCTGACCTGTTTCTCTTCTCTTAGGATATGTTTGCTACACCATTGCTGGACACCATCCTATTACCACATGTAACAATAGCGGCCTGACTATCGCCCTGAATCGCCCAGCATATTTTTGCATGCATAGAATACCACTGAGGCCTTCTTCGCCTTCTCCTCAACATTGAGGCACCACAAGAGCTTACTATCAAGTATTATTCCGAGTTATTTGGTGCTTTTCTTGAGCTGTAGGGTCACCGCATCCAGCTTAGGCTTAGACCAGTCGGAACCTTGTATTGCCAGCTGAAGAGGAAAAATTTTCTTTTTTTACTAATTTGTGTTTATTTTATTAGTTTCTTGCATGGTAAAGCTGCTTTCACAGAAATTCCAAAGCAGTAATAAACCAAATTCTTTGGTCTCGGTTTCCTAATTGAATTTACTGTTTCTTTACTTTCTGTATATGAATGCCAATTCTTTTTCTCTCTAGTCTTCTTAGTATTGTACTTTATTTTTAGTAAAACCCTTTTAAATTAGTTAATTTTGAATACCGTTTCTTCTCTACCCCATTTACGAGTGCAGTTGCCAATTTTTGCAAGCGAATATGCAATTAGGGAAAACCCACATCTTAACACCATATTCTCCGCTTTTAATGCATTTTTAGCATGAAAAAAGTTATACAATTAGCAAAAAATTTAAGAAAAAATAGAAAATAAATAATAAAAAACCGTTACAACACAATTTCGATTGCCACTTACTTGGACAGCGAGGCAAGGCACCACCAGTAATTGCAAATTAGCAACTGATGTATGAGTGGAAGTATGCAAGCATATATGTATACATATATTTATGTATGTAAGTAAGTAAGTAGTTAAGTGCTGACGCTAAGTTGGCCAGTTGACTTTCCTTTCATTTCCTCTAACTGTTTACTTTGTTATTGTTTTTTCAATTTGGTTGGCTGTGACATGCCGCGCCTTTCACTGCTGTGGGTGTTGTTGGCTAGTAAATATTCCATTAGTAGGTTTTTTGGCTCTTTTTAATTTTTCCGATTTTTTTTTTGTTCTTCTTTTTTGCACTGACTTCTAGGCGTTATACTAGCTGAACAAATTTTCAATTTGTTGACGGCACTTTGAAAGAAAAACACATTTCCAAATGCACGACTAGAAAGTTTGGCGTTACAATTTAAGGTCGATAAAAATAAATGGCGAGGCAAAAAAGTGCAAACAAACTAAATACAACAACGAAAGTAGTTCGATCTATTAAAAGTTGCAACAAAAGAATAAAAGTAATTTCTTTCCATTTCTTGCCTGAATACGTGCAGCATCAACAAATATGTTATGGTGTGGCATGCAACTTGCCGGCGCATTAATGTGCCCGCAGCAGCTGGAAATTGTCTAAACTAGTTCAATTTGTAATGCCCAGTAGAAAAGAAAAAAAAACACAGAACCAAAAATCTGCACATTTGATACAAAAGAAGCGCGCGGCTACACCCAAGCTATTGGTCCCACAGAGTTGTGGCAAAGTAGAGCGCGCGCAATAGCTTGCGCCACATGCTGGATAACGCTAACCGCAAAAAAAAAGAAAAGCTAGCGCCAACAAAAAAAAAGATGCCACAGCACCTTTACATGCACATACACTAGTACACATGTTCATATGTATGTATGTATCTGCACTCGCCTTGCTCGCTGGCATTGAAATCAATATTGTATGGCCCCGCCCACCGCATTGCTGGCGGCTTTATAGTCTAAGCTAATATTTCGTGATTTGTTTTTGTTTGTTTTTTTTTTTGCTTTCTTCCCCTTCTTCTTAGTTCACTCAAGTGTTTGTCCGTCCATGCAATGGCACGATTTCATCGAACATACTCCCATTTTGACTTTCAAGCATTCGCTCGTCGTTGAATTTGGCAATTCGAGTGCCACTAAATCAGGTCAACACATTGCAACATGCAAACACACATACATACATACACAGAGTGCAGTACTTACAAGTATGCCGATATAAATTGTATTGGCGAATGTCCGTAGTTTTGCAACAACAATTACCTTCTGCCACTTGTTCCATTGTTGCACTTGCAACTCCACTGCGTAGCAATGTGCAACTCTGAAAGCTCAGCTCCAAAATAAGCAAACAAAACGAATATTCGATAAAACCATAAAATCAACAAACGAAAATCAAATGCAGGTGCACGAAAAGTAACTAAACTCTTTTGCCATTTTCCTTCATCGTAAGCAGTAGCTGCAAAAGGCTTTCAGACTATTTACATTGGCTGTTAAGCGCGCTGGTTGCCGTCAATATTTTGCGAAATACGAGCGCAAATGTAAACAAGTAAACATTGTTATTGTTAGGGTCAATCGAAATGAACTGAAAATGTTTGTGGCGGACGCACTTTGTTCAATTCTTATTTGCCAATAAGAAAAGTTAAATTTTGATGAAAAGTCAAAAGTTCAAAACGGGTGTATGGGGAGTAGTAAACGTCTATGATGTATTACAAATCATGGCAGGCTCGATTGCTTATGAATATAGGGTGTCCTAGACCACCGGTCCACCCCCTCTAAATTGGAGGGAAGTTTTCTTTTATTGAAAACACACACAAATATGACCTACCAAATCGGGGTCTATGATCTATCTTTTGAGGGTATTACCGACTTCAAGTTTTTATTGGAAAACGAACAAATATAAATTATAAAGTCGGGGATGATCTATCTTTTGATGGTATTACCGACTTCCGGTTCCGACTTGGTATTTTCAATTGACGTCGCCAGATGCTACGAAAGAGAAACAATTATGATACTCTGTAGCGCTCTGAGGTTTCCTCCGCCAGCCCACAGAACCTGCAGTCCGTCTCCACAGAAAGCCTCATTTTGCTCAGATGGTACCTTAACTTGCAGTGTCCTGTCAGGTAGCCTGTAAGAGTCCTAAGACCCTCCGGCTGAGCTCACGGAGTCTTTCTGAGTTCCTCCTGGAAGGAGTTATGAATTTCTTTGATTGTCTCATTCCCTTTAACTTATGCTAGTGGGCAGCAATCTGAGATTCCTCCCAACTCCTAAGCAGTTCTGAAGTGTATCCTCTAAATATACCACAGAAAGGCTCGGGACCATGCATTCGCGTTTGGGCTCCACGTTTTGGGAAATAGTCAGCCCTTTTGCTGCCTTCAAGCCCTTCATGCCCAGGGACGCACCACAACTGTCCACAAGCCTTGATGTCGTTCTGTGATGTCTAGGGCCCTTAGTGCTGCCTGACTATCTGACATAATATTTATTCTGGCCCCGTTTGTCATTCTTCGAAGACATTCTTGAACACAGACTTCGATTGCGAAGACTTCCGCCTGGAATATGGGTATGAGCCCATTGGCAGACTTTTCTGGAACCTTGGTCCAAGCACGCCTGCCCCAGTACTCCCTTCTTCCATCTTTGATCCATAGGTTTATTATACTTGGGACCCTTTGTCAATCATAGATATTATCGCTTTACAACAGGCTCTTTCAAGAATTCTGACCTTGTAGGGCTTTTCAAAGGATAATTTCGGTAGCATGATATCTGTGAGCTCGATAGCGGGATCATCCAGAAAAAGCTTGATAATCTCCAAGTGGCCCCAAAGATCCCCACTCTTCATGCTGATTACATTGGGTCGCTCCAGCAGGCCTCCTTTTCTATTAGAATAGATAGAGGAGGAATGCCTGTAATTATACCGAGGGCACCAGTTGGATAGGTGCGCATAGCTCCTGTGATGGCCACACAGATCAAGCGGTGTAGCCTGCTCAAGGTGGCACCCGCACTTGCTTGCTTTGCTTTTGGCCACCAGGCCAGTGCAGCATATGTGACAACGGGTTTCACGACCGTACTGAAAGACCAATACGTTAGTTTGGGTGATATGCCCCAAGTTTTACCATGGAGTCTCTGGCAGGCATAAAACGTCCTTGTAGCCTTGTTGGTAACGTTAAGGAGATGTGAGTTCCAATCGAGCCTTTTGTATCCTGTCCACGATACTATTTGAGAGACTGCACGAACCAATTTATTGCACCTTATAAGTGTGGCTTCAGAATGGTAAGTCCACCATTGACCCGATATTCGATGCACGTAAAATCCTGGAGAAAACACTAGATATGCAAATCGATGCACACTATCTTTTTGTCGATTCTAAAGCCGCTTTTGACAGCACGGAGAGAATCTGCCTGTAAGGCGCCATGTCCAAATTTCGGATACGGTTATGTAGAGCGACGTTGAGTGGACCTTCAGCTCCGTTCAAATTGGGAAGCACCTCTCCACGCCGTTTGAGACAAAGTGAGGTTGTAGATAAGAGAGTTCACTCTCGTTCGGATTCTTTCAATCTGTTGCAGGAAAGCCTAGTAAGAGTTTCAAATCTGATATGGACACCGTCGACCTGAAACTTATAAAGGTATGTGCAGCATTTTCCAGCTTAGAAAAGAGATGGGTTTAGCGGAGATCGAGAGCAAGACAAAGTACTTTTTGGCAACATATAAAAAGTCTACGCTTTTAGGACACACTGAAGCTTAAAGCCGAAGTGGTGCGCATTTTTAAACTGAAAATATTTTCTAAAAATAAAAAAACATTAAATTAAAGATTTTTTTAAAAAGTGTAGTTAATTAATTTGTGCAGTGAGCGACTCACTTACTACAAAATTATTGTGGCACTTATTTCTGACATATTTCATGGAAGCTGGTCTGTGGAAGTAATGTCAGAGTTTACCTACATGGCCAACAATCGATCCATAGTAGCGATTCTCGGCATAACCGTGGAATTTATGTTCTCCGATGAAAAGGTGCACTATACTACGGGACATTTCTAAGGCATCGAATCCAAACATACAATTTTGTTTTTAGAATCTTTTAGTAAAATTTTTTTTAAAACAAAAGAGAGAAAAAATTGAACTGGTCGCAAAAATATATACACAAAAAAAAATATATGGCGGCTAGGATGTATGTAAATAGGGAAAAGATATTTTAACAAGCTTCGGCTGCTTTTCTTTGTTTAAAAAATTTTGTATTATTTTTTTATGAAAATATAGCTTACTATCTAAAAAACCAATTAAACCAAAATTTTAAACTTTGTAGAACATTTACTATATAAATTCGGCGAATTTTAACATTTTCATCAGTTTTTTTTAGAATTGTTTTGAGTATGCAGTTTTGTAGCTCACTAAGTTTTAGTATAATAAAGTAGCTTGGGCTTACTGCCAATTTTTTTTGCAAATTTTTTGTTTCGCGCATTTTCTTCCACACATAGACTTTTTTTTTTATATGGAGAAAAATGAGCAACTACTTGCACAAAATAAATACCAAAAATCTACGATAAGTCCCAGCTACTTAAAATTTGCACTTTGAATCGAATGGGTTACAAAACTGCCTAGTCAGAATGTTTCTAAGAAATCTAATTGAAAAGCTTAATATTTTGATGAAACTTTGTCGAATTTTGCTAATAAAGTTTGAAATTATGACTTTTTAGATAACGACGAACACTTTCATAAACAAATAATAAATATTAAATAATCGAAATGGGAATAACCAAAGGTTGCTAAAATATCTCTTCTTTATTTATATTTTCGTCACTGTATTTACAGCTTATTTTTTTCATTTCCATGAATTTTTCGAGGAAATTCATTCATTCATTTTTAAATTCACTTTTATAAATTCATGTTAATATTTCACTAAACTAATGTTTGAATCGTTTCATTGAAAAAAAGCTTAACAAATAATTATATAAACCTTACAAACATGAGACAAGAATGATAGACTGCAGAGAATACCAGTTAGACAGAATAAAACATAACCAAACTTCATAGAAAATAAGTATGCTGTCTTTGTTTATGGCTCCCTTATATGCTATGTTCTTTGCGATAACGAAAGTGTTGCCATGTTTGTGCGAAATTTTTATTTTTTTTTGGAACAGAGTACAGGGAGACTCTTATTAAATTAATAAAGAAAACACTGAAAGTCGGTACTTAATCGGTACAAATATGAAAAATCGGGACACTTAAACGTCCCGACTTTAAAAAAAAATTCTGCGGGACAATTTTCTCAAAATCGGTGCTGTCCCGCCAAAATCGGTACGAATGGTCACCGTAACTATAGTCAAGCATATCCACGAATTGCTGTACCTTAACGTTGACGCCACAATACTAGAGCTGCAGAGATATACCAGCTTCGAGTAAAATAATAGCAGCAAAACTGAAAGTGATGAGGTTAGCAACTTACTTATAAGTAAAATAAATGTATATTTATTTGTTTTTAAAAATTTTCGCTTAAAATATATGTAGTTCGATATATAACAGAAATAGCATAAATAAAAGTTTCAAAGCTTCCACAAAGTTCACAAAAGTTTAAAAAAATGTTCATCAAACATTTGATATTATAGTTCAATTTCTTGGGCTAAAAACCATTAAATTTTACTATAACAAAGTGCAAGTTTCAAGTCGCAAAAAGATAACGTTGATTTTTTTAGAGTTTTTAGAGTTAGTATTAATGCAAACAATTATATATATAAAAACAAATTTCTAAATTAATGGATGCACGAATTTTTATGAGTTTATATTTATAGTTATTTGTGTTTCTTCTGACTCAATAAATTTCAATTTACCTCAGATGGTTAAGTGGCATTCGACATAAGTAATGCAAAAAAAAAAAAACTGCAAATATTGCTAACAAAAACACAAACTTATTCATTCGCACAAACATATTTGCAATGGCATGCAGTAACTATTTGTGTGGATATTTATGATAAATTTGAAGCATATTCATACAAACATATTTATATATCTATATTTTTTTCAACTAAACACCAGCTGAAAGTTTAAATATTGCCAAAGGGCAGTGAATGGCTGAGCGCTTTTAACTTATTTGACTTAAATAAACGAACAGTAATTGCAAATAGCATAAATCCTTCACACAGGCAAGCCACGCATGCATACATGCATACATATGTACATATGTATGCATATTCATTCAGCTATGCATTTATAGCAAAAATTTGAGCACTTTATGATCATAGTTGTACAATAACAAATATTGCCTGCATTTATGTGTTTAAATAGCTTGCACTGCATTTGCGCATTTCATTTTTTTTGCTGAATTTTTTTTTTCTCATTGTTGTTGCAGTAAACTGACATGTATTAAATAGTATGCCGTCATTGCTTATGTGGTGGCATTTTAAATGTAAATACAGCTGTGCGCTTCCCATGTTTTTCTGCCAGCCCACACCCTGCTCATTAGTGCCCAGTCCAAAAGGTGTAGTGCGAATGCAACTGGCTTGAAATTTGCAATCTGCCACATTACTTTTCCCGACTGCCATGTCGAAACCCTTTCTCATTTGTCTATGCACTATTTTTTTTGATGTGTAAATGATGTGCATGTGTGTTTAACTATTTATGCAGCTTGTGTTTTGTAATGAAAATTGCTGCAAGCAATTAACGCGCGAATACATAGCATTGCACTGCATTACTGCCGCGCTTTGCACTGTGGCAAATGCATCTGCCGCCCCGCCCCGCCCGCCTATGCAATAAGTAACCAAGCGAATGGGCTGGCATCCTCGCCAGTGCTTGCTTCAATACAACTTCATTCCAGCAAATATCAGTTCGCAAGGTCAAAATACGAAATTTCTTTTAGATAAAAAAATTTATTTTGATAAAATATAAGTTTTATATCGATTTACAAATAGTCTTAAAATTAGAGCAATATAAATTTGGACATGAATTTATGACTTAATAAAAACTGGTCATAAATTTTTGGTAATCTAGCAGCTCGACCAATTTTAGTTACTCGAATCTCAGACAGTTTTGATAATTTCAAAAGTAGACCTACTTAATTTTTTTCTCTCTATAACTTGAAATTTGGCCGTTAATTTTTAATATTTTGAAATTTGTAAATACATTTATGGGTCGATAAAAAATGGATGCACATTTTTATAAACTTAAAAACTGTTCTTTTATATATGATAAATTTACAACTGAATATACAAAAATTTTTAATAATTCCAAATTTTGGCATGATTCTATACAAACAGTACATAAAATGTTGGCAATTTACAAAATGGATATAAAATTCTTGCAATTTTAAGCATGGTCATGAGTTTATAGTCCAATTAGAGCTGGACATAAATTGTTGGTAATATAAGACTTGGACATTCATTTGTGGTTTCATAATGATTGTACACAAATTTTCAGTAATATAAAATCGCACATACATTTTGATAAAATAAAATGTCGCTTTCAATTCATAGTCTTTTGCTTGCTTAAAGCTAAACATCCTTCCAGCCCTACAAATCTCCAGGCATGGACGGCATCTGCCCCGCCGAACTTCGGGAAACGTCTGACAGTCTATGTCCGATGCTTGTCTCAATCTATAAGGCTTGTCTCAGGCTTAGCTTCATACCCAAAGGATGGACACTGGCGACGGTTGTGTTCATTCCTAAGGACGTGAAGCCAAGCGACTTTCGACCGATAAGCCTTACATCTTTCTTTCTGAAGGTTCTGGAAAGATTACTGGACATGAAGATCCGACAGGAAATTGATATAAGTAAATTATCTAGCTATCAGCATGCCTATTGGAAAGGCCGGTCTGTAGATACAGCTTTGCATAATATTGTTAACACCATTGAAAAGGCAATAGCGTTTAAGGAATATGCACTAGGCGTATTCCTTGATATCGAGGGTGCCTTCAATAATGTTCTCCCAGAGGCTGTTCTCCGCGCCCTAACTAACCTCGGTCTGGAGCACCCTCTGGTAGAATTTGTTCACCGCCTTCTAGGCAGCAGAACTATATACTCGGAGATGGGAGCGGTATCGGTAACAAGGTACGCAAACCGCGGCTCCACGCAAGGCGGTGTCCTCTCCCCACTCCTGTGGAATCTAACGGGGAATACTCTGCTGTTTCGGCTACAGAGCACAGGTTGTCAGGTAACTGCTTACGCTGATGATCTAGCCCTGACGGCATTAGGTAAGCACCCCCCAAGTTCTACGCGACCTGGTCCAAGGCGCCATACGCGTTGTGGAAACCTGGTTCAAGCAATCTGGCATTGGTGTCAATTCAGGGAAATCAACCATGGTTCTTTTTTCAAAGAAAATTAAAATCGTCCAGATGGAACTTCCTTCCTTGAATGGTGTTACGCTGACCTTCTCGGATGAAGTCAGGTACCTAGGCGTTGTATTGGACAGAAATCTAACTCGGCGGCGCATCGTCGAAGAGCATTGCAAGAAGGCTATAACTGCCCTGTGTGCCCGCAAGTCAGCAATAGGAAAGAAGTGGGGCTTGAAGCCCCACATTGTGAACTGGATATACACATCTATTATTATTATGAATTTAGGTGACCAAAAATTTATGTCCAGTTATCAAATGTTCAAAACCCAAAAAATTTTGTACTGGTTTTTATAAAAAAAAAATATTTGTGCAGATTTCGAATAACTTTAGCTATACGGTCAGTGTTTTTGGAACCTAAAATTTATGTCCAGTTAAAAAAAAATCCCTATTTAAGAACCCAAACATCTATTATTAGCTCATAGTTGTATTAAAAATATATCTTACATTTTTATAAAAGAAAAAAATATATCCTGTTTTTCTACAACCTAGAAGACATGCCAGGCTTTTCAACACCCAAAATTATAACATTTCCAGTTTTAAAATAACCAAAAATATATGTTTCGCTTTAAAGCAACATACAAATTTATGTTGACTCTTTTCATAACAAAAACTTATGTCCAGTTAAAAAAAAAATCGTTTCGATTTTTAAGAACCCAAAAGCCCTTAGTTGAGTAAAAAAAATATCTTAAATTTTTATAAAAGAAAAAAAGTATGTCCTGTTTTTCTACACCCTTTCAGATCTCAAAACGACACTTCCTGTTTTTTATAGGTAACCAAAAATATATGTCAACCTTTAAAATAAATTAGAACTTACGTTCAGCGTTTTCATTGTCAATGTTTATGTCCAGTTAAAAAAAAAATGCAAACAAAATTTTTCCGTTTTTAAGAACTCAAAACTCTATTACCCGCTCCTAGTTGAATAAAAACAAATATTAAAAATTTTTATAAAAGATAAAAATTGGCTCTGCTTTTCTACACCCAAAAAGGCATTTCCAGTTTTTATATGTCCAGCTTTCAAATAACTTAAAAAACTTATTATCAGCTCTTAGTTGAATAAAAAAAAAAATATTTAAATTTTCACAAAAAAAAAATTGTGTCCTGTTTCTCAACACCCAAAAAGATATACCAGGCTTTGCAGCACCAAAAACAAAAATATTTTTATATAACCAAAAACAAATAACCAGCTTTAAAATAACTTAAAATTAATGTTCAATGTTTTCAGTGCCAAAATTTATGTTCATTTCTTAAGAAACCCAAAATTTTCTCCCGTTTTTAAGGAACGAAAACTTATAACCAGCTTTTAATTAAATAAAAAAAAATATATGTCCAGCATTTTCATTGCCAAAAAACTATCTGAATTTTTCAAACAACCGAAATTGTATACCAATTTCTTACATTACGACATTCGAACGCCTATGCGTTTATACCAAATGATTTTTTTGGTAATTCCTATAAAATTTTTTTTTGTTTTCTAGAGCTTCCAAAAAGCAACTCTGTCGTCGTGGAATTCCCCATACGCAGGCGTCAATGCCTCATTTACTGCACCACAGCAGGCTATTTGTTCTGCAACGTTTTAGCTTATTTTGCGCATTGACTACTGCTCATAGTTAACTGCAATTGCTTACCATATAGTTATATGCATGTAGATATGTCTGAACATAAAAATCGTCTATGACACGCACACATTTAAAAATGCTTGCAAGTTTAAATTTACTCCGTTTTTTTGGCATTTCCTTTGCAAATTTACTTCTCTGCGAAAAATGTATATTTACTCATATAAAACATTTCATTTCTTTTTTTTTAATGAGAAATTAAAAATTCAACGGGGAGCATTTAAAACTCCATTGCTATGTAAATCATGCCTTTGCAGGTGTTGTATGATTTTAAATGTATTTTTATTTGTATACGTTTGATGATGCACACTGAATACTTTTTGGCAGAGTGAAATTTAATTTACAATTTTTATTTAAACATAAAGTTGACTATTTGACTAAAACACACTCTTTATCAACTCAGCTTCAGATACAGAGATCATCGCTGGGCGGTATAATATTGTCTTAAAATGTATGTTAAAGGACGACCTAACTGGCGAAATTGATAGGCGGCACTACGAAGAGTCGCTATCAGGGCTTGATACTCCTTTTAATTTGTCTACTACATCAGGAAAATCGGATATCGAGAAATAGGTCTAAGTACACATATCGTCGTTTAAAGTACAACACCGCGTATCGTCATTCTACAAAACCGCGTAAATGACATTTGCTGCCAAAAATTGGATTTGCTCACAAAAGCTCTTGGCTCAGTCCTTATCCATTCGTCCTGAAATATACTAGCCAGAAATGCGATTGCTTTATAAAACAGAGGACCATTTTGAAATATGAGTGTTTTTACTCTCTAGAATATAATTTATGCAACCTCACATACGCGGTTTTGCATTATCTTGATACGCGGTTTTGAACTTTAGGTGTAGGTGTTCTTTTTCTATATTTTTTTGCGATGTCGCTTTGACCAGGGCTTGAACCCAGGTGCTGATGAGTGGAAGCGCGCACTGTTTACCACTGCACCACAGCGCCCGACTGAGTATGCTTTCAAAAAATGTTAACAAAGTCCGGGCTGGTTTCGGCTGGCGCACAGTGTAATATGTATGCGACTTTAACCCTGAATTCGACGAACACTGTTGCTCTTTTACCATTTTTATCGCCATTGGACTGAAGAGCAAATTGCTCGAAAGTATACAAAAAAGCTTAAATAATAAGTAGTCTCTGTGTTTTCTTTCTTGTCAAGGTTCATCATTATTAAAAGTAGTTTGGCAATCTTGCATGCAACATTTTTCATACAAAAAATGGGAGATAAAAAGGACCTCGTCGATTCGACGAACGTATGTAAAATAACGTTACCCTTTAAGGGTTAAGAGGCTGATTCTCCGGTAGTTGGCGCATATGGCAGGGTTGCCCTTCTTATGGATGGGCGGAGCACACTTAAATTTCAGTCCGCAAACATGTACTCATCCGACCTTATTCTGAACAGGTGATGAGCTTGCACGTTCCAGCACCGGATCATCGATCTTGAAGCGCTCACCCCAGCTGTGTCGTTTGCGTAGCTCACGTTGTGCCCGATTGCAGTGTGGCCCGGTAGCGGGCAAAATTTTTCCTTTAAAGCGGCATGAAATTTTTCAACTTACCAGTTCACAGTGGTTCAGCTTGTATGGGAACTAAAAAATATTTCGCAATAAAATTTGGTACACTTGTTACTCTTTGTCCAGGCTAGGGTGGCAATGAAAATGGGTGAAATCGGATAAAAATTGCGCTTGCCTTTCATATAAACGTATTTTTGGAAAAACCAAACACTGCGATTTTAGGTAACTGCTGCAGCCAAATTACTAAAAATTGATATTTACTTTAAGCAAAAAATTTAGTATTTAACAAATTTTTTTTAAATGGGCATGGTCAAGCCTACTTTTCATGAAATATGTATACCCGCCTAACCGATTTCATCCAAACTTAGTATACTCATTACTGTTAGCCCCATTCACAAATTCTTTGCAACTTTTTGACATCGGACAATAACCACGCTGACCTCCCATGTATTGGTATTTTCAAAGCATACAAATTCTACGATATTTTACTATATAATAACGCTAAATTTCTTAGGTTTGTATTGTGAAAAATTTATGAGCTGAAAATTTATTTTTTAAAAAATACTTCAATAGATTTTTATTAAAAGGTTGTAGCTATGGTACGGCTGAATTTAAGCTACATTATAAGTAAAAATAAGAAAATGAGTTGATATAACCATGGTAATATGGAACTGCAAGCGTGTGCAAGCGAAATTAATATTTGTAGTACAAGAAATTACACAGTAACTCAAACAAACGCATGTTGATTTTCTTTAAATATTTACAATGTTTTTGAAGTTAAAATCTTTATGCTAATTTTCCATAAAAGTATTGTTCATGCTTTCACCAAAAATACATAAATTAAAAAAAAATGTCAAACTTTATAAAAACTTTAGGAAGATTTAACAAATAAAAATGTCAAACTTTATAAAAAATCTAGGAAGATTTAACAAATTTTCATCAAACTTTCTTACTTTTTCCATCACTCCATGTCCTTATGAAAGAAAATGCGAAAGATCGTTCAGATATCAAATTAAAAAAAAAAAACAAAGCGAATTTTCAACCTCACGAAGCTTGCACTTTATCACACTAAAATTTCACAACCTATAAAACTACTAATTTCCTAAATTTTTAATTTATATGGCTTTAATGA
>NW_023458559.1:41024619-41057656 GCF_013731165.1 Rhagoletis pomonella | reverse complement strand
ACCAGTTCGAATGCTTGCTTTTCGCATTTCTTTTACCCTATGAGCCTTTTTCCAAAACCGTCGTAATACAATCAATATGATATCGGACCATAAATACGAGTTTTCAAATATTTGGACACCTGCGCCACCTAGCGGATTAAAATATAAAGCCAAAGGTTCGGCTAGTAGCGGGCATGTATCAAATATCCGTGCCAAAACGTGCTGATAAAATATTTATTATTTTAATCTACAGGAAATGGGCTTTCATAAAAAAAATAAAAAGAAGTGTGGCTCTGAGCGGCAGGGTTTTTAAAAGTTTATGTAAAAAAAAAATAAAACAGAAATTATTTAAGGACAAAATAGACTTGGCTCCGAACCGATATAAATAATAGAACCTTTAATAAATACTGATAATTATTGTTCTAAATAGGAGCACTAACCTATGCCTTGAATTTCCATTACCGAGTTTCTTGAATGATTTCCGCGTTTTCCGCGTAAAATAAATATAAAAGTTAGAACTATTGAGTCACTGAAAACACCATTCACAATGAAATTGTGTTTTGTCAACTTTCGAGAACAATTTTTTATCGCAAAAAAAAAATTACACTGTAATGAAGTACCATTAATAATGACTGATTGCCTGTCAATCAATCACGGGTTAGACAACGTGCATATTTTTGAGTTTTGACCTCCGGCTGAACCACTGTGCAGTTGTTCATTAGGGCTCGCCGAAATCCCACAACATCTTCTCGCTCATGTCAGTTTCTTGTTGAATTTAATATTAGTATTTCATAGCTTTTATTAAAGTTCAGTACATACTTATTACAAATAATGTTTAAAGATACATATGTTGTTAAATATTTTAGAAAAGCATTTTATTTCATTTTAAATACTCCTTAAAATAACGACTTTTAGGAATACCATCATTTAATTACATCATAGTTTCATGGCATCATGAAAATATATTTCATTTTATTTTACTCCAAAAAATATCATCTTTCATAAATAACATCAATACACTCAAATATAGTAAATTTTATCACAGTTCCCAATTTGTTAAAAAAACATATTTTAATAAAGAATTTTTTTCACAGAAAACCTATTCAATGAAGTGATAAATTTTAAATACAAAATCATATCTACGAATACTAATAAACGCATAAACACGCATTCGCATTTCTTGTTATTTAACTCAAGAAAATGCAAAAATATGTTTACAAATTCTTGCATCCATATGAATGCCAGGAAACACCATGGTTCACTAGCTAAAATGCTTTTGCCTACTGTATCAGACACAAGTCAAATTAAGTTGAAAATTTTTAAATAAATTGAAAATGTCTAACGAAGTGTGCAATGGATTTTTCCAATTGATCGGTGTAGAAATTTTCAAGAAATTAAATAAATTCTTTAGAAGCAGAAAAGTGACACGTTCGTTTAGAATGTACATAAATACGGGGGGAGAACGTAAATGGGGAAGAGACATTTTAGCAAGTTTTGGCTATTTTTCTTTGTTTAAAAAATTTTTATTATTTTTTTTTTTATTAAAATGTCGCTTACTACATACTATGTATAAAAGATCGACGAACTTTAACAAATGTTCATCAAAATTTGAAATTTTTTACTTTGATTTTTTAGAATTTTAGTATAACGAAGTGTAAGTTTAAAGTATTTAGCAAGAACTTAAAGCTTATTTTTGGCAAATTTCTGTGCTCGAAAATTTGTTTGTATGGAGAAAATGAGCGATACCTTCAACAAAAAAATTGCCAAAAATCAGCGGTAAGTCCTAGATACCTAAGATTTGTACCTAGTTATACTAAAAATTAATGATCTATAAAACTGCGAACTCAGAATGTTTCTAGGAAATCTAATAAAAAGCTCAACATTTTGATAAAATGTTGTTGAATTTTGCAAATTTTTGTACAAAGTTTGAAACTACACTTTCACAAAAAATTAATAAACATTAAATAATCGAAAGGGAAATAGTCAAAGAATGCTAAAATGCCTCATGAACTATATACGAGTATGTATATTAGGGTGGTCTTTAAAACCAAATGAACGATTTTTTTTCAGTCTCACTTCCTCAATCGGTAATACCACGGTCACATATATCACATATAAATTTCGATCCTGATTGGATATGGTTAATATGTGATATCTTCGACTATGGTTGTAGCGATTTTGGGTTTAGATGACAAAAAAATTAATTTTAATTTTTTGAGTCTCTATAGAGGAATCTGAACTTTGCCCCCTCTTCGAAACGCCTTAACCGTCTCCAATTGCGACGAAAAACTTGCACTGCTTTCAACTTCGAAATTACGCAATTGCTCATTTACGCTTACAATTAATAGCAGCTTCCCAGCAAAACACTTAGCAGCATTTCGCGACAGACTGCCAAACAAAATGGACCCTGCAGGGAGAAATGTCATGCGATCGAATCATCGCCATTTAAACTATAATCGCTGCTTGTCTGGTTGCCCGAATGCCCGACTGCCCGATGCGCTTTACTGCTATTCATCATTTCAGGCACCGCTCGTATCTACCCGGCGCAGTGAGCTTTTATTAAAGGCATTAAGTGACAGAGTGACAGCAGCGTTGAAAAGTAGCAACAATAACAAAAGCTTTTGCATATATGTATGCGAGTGAATACAATGCGCATCCAACGTTGACAACAACACCAGCTCGAAAATCAGTGAAAATTTTGTGAACAAACCCGGGTGGATTTGCGCTACCAACTATCAATATGGGCGTTGTTGCTATTGTTTTAGTTACTATCTATTATTATTTGTTAATTGTTGTTCTTGTTGCCTATTCTTTTAGCCGAACGAGGCTCTGTGTCGCTGTTGTTGATAGTTGGTCGTTGGCGTGTTGGATTTTGTTGCTAGCTGGCGCGTTGCAGCGTAACACAACGTTAAGTTGCAGACAATAACAACGCAATTATATCAAATTCATTGTTTTGCCAACAATAATAGCTAGACGGCACACAAACACACACACGAACACTGGCACAAAAATAACGTGGCTGTTGTGCAGCGGTTCTCAACAGCGTTGAACAACAATGCCTAAGGCAACAATAACAATAACAGCAAGCGGCAAAAGCAGACAGCAACAAAATATAGTAGCCACAATGATGAGCGCAACAGCTGAACATCAACAATTTGCAAACTTTATACGAGATGCTTTAAATTGATTGCAGTTGTATATGCGTGTGTGTGTGTGTGAGCGTGCGTGAAGTCGAAATTCACCGGGTGAATGCGCTTGAAAGTAGATAGTAAATAGTGTTCGTCGTTTGCGTGCTGTGGAGCTGCTTTTTTGCGGCTATTTTGAGCCGTTAATGGTCGGCAATGGGATCGCTAATGTTGATAGAAATGTTGCACTGTGGGAAATTTTTATTTCAAGTGCTTGTGTGCGAATAATATCTTCAAATGTTTATTAAGGATTCTACTTATGTGAAGCAACTTCGAGTTAATATCCCCGATTGATCTCTCATCCCTCCGAGAATTGTCCCTTATATTATGCACTCATATAGCATCATCAAGGTGACCTTAACAGCAATTAAAAACCTACAAAGCATAAAATACAATTACTCCAAGCTCGCAGCTGTAAGACCTTTTGCATCAGAACTGAGGCTGGCGACATTTTCTCGGCTCCGCTATCACCGGAGGAGGGACATTATGTAGCGGACCACGGCCCTGAACTTAACCGATTAAGATCAAGCGCGCTGGGCCAACCCTACATACAAAGCTTTGTAGAAATCTAACAGGTCAACAACGTTGCTTGTACCCGAATGAGTTCATAACATTTAAAAGGATTAGTAACTCTAATTGGCATCACAACAGACTACCGTGAAGGATGGAATAACTCATTCAGCCACTGCAATTGTACCTAATCTCACCTTAAATAAATTTCTTCAGCTATGAATCAAAAATTAGAAAACTCCTTAATATCTTCAAAACCAAGATACATTTATTTGCTATAGAAGGAAATTAATTCAGTAGTATATAACAGGTTTTCAATTACGAGTAAAATGGGTTGAGTGTTGGGTTCCGTCTTCGTTTCCAGATCCAACTTAACATGCCTGTCAATCATCGAAAAGGTGTGAATCTGGTTTCCAGCAGCTTAGGTCGTTATAGCCATATGCACACGCATACATGCATGTACCCTTTCTTACTTATTTATTTATTTTATAACTCAAATATGAAACGTAGTAAAAAATAAACGAAAGAAATGCAACTGGCGATCAGTATATCCGCCGCATTTTCCTTCATTTTCCTTGCGATTCGTTATTTTGCACGGTGCCGCCGCACAGTGGTCTAAGAGTGGCAGAAAGTCCTAATTTCGAAATGTGTGGAAATATCCAACTAAGTGGTTGACTCGCTTCTACACATGTTTACTAACAGGTTTTAAGGATTCTTTCTTGAGAAAAATTACTCTAAATGGTATCAAAGGACACAGAAATTCGGTGTTGTATGAAGAGAATTTTTACGTAGGAAGTTCAATACACATTTTACCGGCTCTGAAACTGTAAATGATCGATTGAAACTGGATTTGTCTTCATCTTCAATACCAAGTTCAATAGTATGCTCTAGTATCCCTATTCTTTACAGAGCTAAGGAGATTTCTGTGATATTATGCATTTTCGGTGTTTTTCTAGTACAAGCAGCTTGCGGCGCCGTGCGGTGGAGGGTGATTGGTACAAAAATACTTTTTACACTTTATACCATAGCTAGACAAATAGCAGCTGCGTCCTCCAAAAAAGAAAAAATTTGGTGCAAGGCCTATTTTTGCATAACAACCCAGAAATATAAAAACAATTTGTGGATTGGGAACCACCTGGAAATACTACCCGATTTTATTAAAATCGATTTGCACCTTACAAACCGAAATTCACTGAAATCGGATAACATTTCCGATTTCCGCCCACTAGTGTGGAGAAAAGGGGCGTGACTGGTCGCCAAGCCAAAAAAATTTGTTATATGTCGCGGTGTTGTTATGCAAAAATAAATCTTTCACCAAATTTTTGCTATTTCGGAGCATCGTTACTAGTCCTTGTCACATTAGATACCAGAATTCGAATGGCTGATGGGCATGGCAGTTGGCCTATATTTCCATCTTTTAGATTTATGTCTTCCTAGGTTAATCTAAGTTACAAATCGAATTTTATTGAGATCGGATTAAATTTACCATATCCGCCCCCTTGTATAGTGGGCGTGGCAGTGCAAACATTTCAACCATTTTTCATATATATTCATTTTTGGTCAAAAGTACTCCACGCTACAATTTTCAGCGAAATCGGAGTACATTTACTATTTTTTGCCGCATTTTATATGGAGCACTTCCACTGTGCGCCGTCTTATTTTCCGTAGACCTTTAGCCGTTTTCCACCATATAATATATGGCTCGATTTGATTGACGTAATTCGGAGCTGAGAAGGAAAATTGAGATCCTACGACTTAACAGAGTCGGCTGTTATTAACCGTCTCCCTAGCGTAGACTAATGCACCTCCTCTTCTCTCTTCCGACTGGGCTGTCGGTTTCCGATCGTAACCGCAGCCCTTTACGAGTACTTAATGTATTCCGGCCTTGCCTTTAACTACTCCTTTCAACGCTTGAGCCTATTGTTAGGTATTTTGCTCGCTGCTAAACTAGTACTTGTGGAGTTAGTCTGAAGTCGAAACGGCGGGTAGGGTTAGCGCTTGCAACGCTTTCGCTATAATGCGTTTGATACGCTTATAATAATGTAGAATTAAATGATCAGTATGTATTCATGAGTATCAAAAAACACAACTTATCTAATTTTGTTCTGGAGAAATGTGTTTGAAGCAGAGACCGAAAATAAAAATTTCTTTTTTCGGAGTTAAAAAAGTCCGGGACAAAATATTGTCGTAGAATAAAGTTATCAAAGTCCCTTTCATCCCAGGACCTCCCGGACAAGAATTCTGGATTCTTTTTATTTTTCGAGCTTTTTAGGAAAAAGTCCCATAATAATTGAAAAGTCCGGAATTTAATTTTTTTATTCCAGTAATAACAGTTAAACTTGGCGAAATATTTTTTAAGGCCGCAATAAAAGTCCTTTCTTATATTAACAAACCGCTTATCCAAATTAAAGAATGAATAGCTTTCAACCAAAAATATCCAAAACGAAGGTTATCACTTATTTGTATATTTTTTTTTTATAATTCAAAACTAAATAAATTTATATTGATGACTTTTAAAAGTAAAAGTCACTTACTGATTTTTGTTGATGACTTTTATAAATAAAAGTCTTCAATTACTGTTATCTAAGACATATAATATCACAATCAAAAATAATTGTTATTTCTTTTTAATTTTGCATAAAAATGGTATAGAAAAATTTATTTTCAAATTTGAGTCTCGGCGAAAAAAGAAATCGATTGGTATGTATCACTTAGTTGTAGATCGTTTCCTTTTTTTCCATGACAGTTTTCATCAATAACTCTTATGTTCGATCCCTGGGTTATGCTAAGGTAATTAAAAAACATTTTCAGTTTAAATATTTTTTGCATAAGGGGCATTCTTCCCTTAGATCTTTCAGTTAGAATGCTATTAGTCCTCTTTCATTTGATACCAAATTTGTTCAATTTGGATAAGCGGCTGGTGTTTTTTATTAGGAAAGAACTTTTATTTCGGCCTTAGAAAATATTTGGCCACGTTTAGCTGTTAATATTTGACTAAAAAAATAAAATTCCGTGTCAACCGATTATTTTATTTCAAATAAAATAAAGGTCCAGAAATAACTATTTTCTAACGACTTTTTTTTATAAAAGTGATAAAAGTCTAGATTCCGGTTTGAAGGGCAGATAAATTCCAAAACCTACTTTAGAAAACGGCAATGAATCTTATTTTTATTGCTGCCTAAAGGATACACATCCAGACTATATTTTTCGAAAAATCTCCATTTTATTTTTCCAAGTGCACTCACATACGGTTGCCTGACATTCTAGACCATTTACTGATGGCATCAGTATCAGCTCGTGAGCGCATTATTTCTTGCTTTCAATCTGTGTGCAATATTTTAAGCCGTAAAAGTTGCAACTTTCAACGTTTAGCGTTTAATTAATTGTTGGCAAGTTGCCGACGCGTCGGGCGGGCGGTTATTTGGCTGAGGCAAAATGCTGTTTAACGAATGAAATGGCAAAAGCACCAACATTGCAAGTCATGCATGTGTTAGAGATATATATAGAAATATATTTTCAACCATATATTTGTGTGTGTGTATGCATTTGTGTATAACTATTTATACATAAACATATATGCGACCATTAACGGCTGCTATTGTGACAATATGCGAAATGGCGGCACTTTAAGTGCAGTTGCAAACACCAACAACGTTCGTTGTTGATGATGCTGCTGCTTATGCTGATAACAGTGTCGACACTGACTTAGACACTTCAACGCCATTGAGCATGCATGCAGACGGAAGGCGTTCGTTGGTAAGTGAAGGAGCGAAAAGGAGTCAACATACTTGCAACTTTATAAATATACATATACATATATGTTCATATGTTTGTACGGCTCAAATAGTAAAAACAGTGAAATTGCAACAAATATGAGTTACACTGGTAAGTGTTGTATGTATATACGCTTGTGTGAAAATTGTTTTTAAAATGAATTTCATGTTACGTATACGCACCGGTTAGCAAGCAAACGAGCGCTACTCGACGAACGCAAAATAGTATTTGTGTATGTACATATGTATGTATATGATTATGGTTGTAAAAGTGCTTGAAAGCACTGATTTGTTATGCCCTATGAAGCATGGCAGGCAATAAATATAAAAAAACAAAAAACAAAGATGCAGTGATATTAAATATATGCATGAAGCGCCTCAAACGAAATGCACAAATACATATCTGCATATGAAGCCACATCCTTGTTAGCACTCAATTCAATGGGAGACAGTTTGCTCGAACGCCAATCGAACCACAGCAATCGAGCAGCTATGTTGGCAATGTAGTGGTGTGTCTGCAGCTGTGTGGTGTGTGTGTGTGTGTGTGTGTGACCACGAGTGTATTCATGTGCCGGCTTGAGTGGCTGATAATTTCCTATGCAAAATTGCAATTTTAATAGCTGACAGCAAAAGTTCATGTAATACAAAAACGTTCACACTTATGTAAGTGCACCCAGTTGCAAAGTTTGTAGGCAAGATTCAAGTTGTTTTAACTTTTTATTCGAGCATTTAATGAAAAGACGAGCAAGAAGTGGCTTTTGGCATTTTAAGTCGCCTAAGCACGCATGTTTCATAAGCGCTTCATACATACATACATAAGTAAGTGTAGGGCATAGATGAAGACTTGCATAATAGTAATGCTTATTGAATTTGGTTGAATAAATATATAATGGGCTAATCCATGCCAAATCGACCAATGGTTGGAATCGATCATTTTTGATTTGAATGCATTTCGGTTAAGATTTTTCAGGCATCATATAACGAAGTTCCGCGAACAAAAAAAAAATTTCTAAAGTTACAAATTTTACAATTTTCGGGATTTTGCAAGTTAATTTTTTCATCAAGTTATCTCAAAAATAATTATAGTTAAAAAATTTGTTTTGGTGAAAGGTGATACAAATTTGGGGCTACACAAAAAAAAATATAATTAAAAAAATCGAAAATTAAAAAATTAAGAAAAATTTTCCAACTCACGAAATTTTCACGAAGGCGTTTTTTTAAGAAGAGGAATTTTTGAACTTTGAAAAACACTTTTTTGCAAACTCTAAATTAAAAATTAATTTAAATTAAATAAAAATTGTTTAACAAAAATTTATTTAGAGTTTGCTAAAAAAAAATCAAAAATTCATATCTTAAAAAACACATTCTTGAAAATTTCAGGTTATTTTAAGATCAGTTGGAAGTATTGTAAAAAAACGTAGACCAATAATTTCTCTAAGTTTTTGCTTTTATGAGTTTTCTGTTTCATAATTCTGTAAAGTTTCCTACTTTTCGATATTTTGCAAATATTTTTTCTTTATAGCCCTAAGTATCTCCTTTAAAACGAGAATGCAAAAAAAAGAAAACTTGAAAATTCCGGGAAATTGTATAACTTAGATTTTGCATAACTTTCTAAAAAAATTTTAATTTGTTATCCTTTGGCAGAACTTTGTTCTATGATAAACGAAAAGTTCTGACCAAGATTTATCTAAATAAAAAATGTTCGATTCCTGCATTGGCCGATTTGATATGGATTGACCCCCCATATTCATAGTACATACACGGAAAATTTTCATATAAATATGGGTGGTAATGACACTCGACTGATGTGAAATTCAGATAGTGTAGTTTCATATCTCGATCTCCACTGAGTACAAAAAAAAAAAAGATTTTTTTGTTTTCTAACAAAATTTAAAGTAAAACTTATCAAAAATTAAGTACTTTAGGTATTTAAAAGATGTTCAACTCTACTCACATTATTAACTTAGGTAGATTGTAGGTTAGGGCTGCTATAGAGATATAAAGGGGGAGAAAAGTGGGAACAAAATAAGTTTTTTACCTTGCGATTTGGCTCTAGAAGAATGTTTGTCATTCGTTTTGTAGCGAGTACTTAGAAGTTTCAATTACCAGGCGACACCCTCTTGGAAGGCTCTATCATAACTTTGTGTACTGAAGGCACCCATTGATCGGATGAACGTACATATAAGCTTGAATAAATTGACCGAGGTTGATGTGAATACCAGAACAGGTTCAATTACTGTGCACGACGACGAATGGAGGTTGACGTGACCTGGTCTACACTTTGTCCCACAGCATCAGTATTCTCGGGCGACCGACCTGTGCGAAGACGCCCGGGTGTTGTTATGTTTTGCACCGACATCTTTTCTTGGAATTTCTGCACCAACGGCTGATTGCTGACTTAGATGGCCGGATATGTTGAGCGAAAAAAAACCCAAAAAGCGCGAAATGGGATCACTTTTAAGCGGAGTTCAAAAGGATTTCGCTCCATGGCCAAGTTTGCCAAAGCCAGTAGTACTAATTGTCCGAAAAAAAATTTACTTATCTCGCATAATTGCTGTCAAATATCTGCACCAGCCTATACAACATTGTTACGATGACGCCGCTAAGAATAAGGGATTTGATATTTTCTCATAAAATGTTACTGTTCGAGACATCTGTATTCTTATACGAATTCTGACCTCGTTGGGAACAAAGTGGCTCATAAGAAGAATATAATCTTTTGAAAGACTGTGATGTGAACAACATTTCAACAGATGAGTGCAATATCGACACATCTCGGTAGCCGGTTCGAATACGTCCTACATATGTATCTCAGAAAATGACTCAATAACCTCCTATCCCAGAATTTGATTGAACAACGACGCCCTATCTTCAATCAAATTCTAAGGTAGGGCGCTCCTCAACCAAATTCTGAAAGATAGCGTTCTCTTCCATTCAGCCGTCGGTATGGTACTGCCAAGACTTTACTTTTTGTCTTCTTTTAATTTTTGGGACATAGCATATTTTTTGGACTTAGCAAATTTGCGTATTACTGAACAGAAAGTTTTAGAAATAAAATAGGTAGCTCGATCTATTCTAACATTGTTCTTGCTTCTTGCACCAAAATATAATTTTATAGAAAATGTGCAGCTTTCATTCTTAGCTAGTGGTATGTAGTTTTAAAAGTAAAATAAAATAGTTTTTGAAAGTGCCACATTTCGCTGCTTTCGAACTGATTGGGAATTAGTTACTATCGGACTGGTACGTTTTTGACGAAAAACAATCTAGTACGGAACTAGAAATTTGGTTCACTAGTTCGGGGTTTCCCCTCAGGGAAGGACAACCAATCACATAACCTTCTAAAATTCATTGTAACTACTTCATCAATACTCTTTAACAATCTTATAGCTGACAAAGAAAACTCCTCTAAATTGTGATATTTTATTAAATCTTCATTGCAATGCATTGTATGTGCATTTTATATAGTATACTCGTACTTGCTCTTGTGGCAATGCAAAACAATTATTTTTGTACACACATACTTACATATGACTTGCATATCCATACATATGTACATATGTATGCTGGCGTAAAAGCATTTATTTGATGACTTACATCATACAAATTTACTTCGATGTATTGAATTTCAGCAGCTACAACAGAAATTCAAAGAATGGCTGAAGGACTTTTCACTTGACTGAGATGAGTGGATCGTATTTAATGCATTTTAGTGCTGAGTGTGTTTTCGAATGGAATACATTGCAAGAGGCAAATGGCGCATTTGTAAAATAATTCGGTTTTTGATGTAAATATGTATGAATAATTTTTGTACATTTATACAATTTTGATACAAAAGCATGTTAAAATTCTACATTACAACATTGATGATTTTTTGAGATTGATTTTCAATCGTAGAAGTATTTGATTGCAATATTTAATTTCTTATTTTATTTATTACGACTGAAAAGTTTCACTTATAGAATGGAAGAGAATTATTTTACATCAAGCAATATGGATTAGGGGTCACTCAAAAATTATGTTTGCGGTTTTTTAGCTTGAGAAGTCCCCTTGACCAGCCCACTTCGGCTAGATGAGCTACGATTTTTTTTTTGTGAGTTATCATTCCAAGGATAAATAGTTCACAGTTTCCAACTGAAAATTTTTCTTCTTCAACTATACCGTCTAACTTAAGACATTCATTAAATATGCATTAGGGAGGTACGTTAGAGTGGTAGGCACTAATATCTGGTGGCGTAAGCGTTATCTCCTTGAGGCAAGAAGATGTACGTATATATGTATCACACTTTAAGATCCGACTGTAAATGCCGAAGATATGACGAAAAATTACAAACGTCAAAATCAAAATACTTACATAGCAAAAGTGTAATGATTATTGGCGAGCTTTGATTAACTGACCTTACAGAGGTACATTAGGGTGGTAGGAACTGATATATGGTGGGTAAGTGCTAGAACGGGGGAATTTGCAGTGAACTTTGGAACAAAAAGATTATATCCTTGAGACAAAAACTTCAATGTCTCATACTTTGAGATGGTAAAAAAATTAAATTTATCGAAAAAACTATTTAAAATTGTTTTGCAAAAGTATTTTAAATTTAGGGCGAATTTTTTTCTAGTACGGTCTAATTTACATTCGTATGTATGTCCGGTGGCGAATTTGAGTTAGGCCCTTCGTACACTAAGCTACGCGAATCTTGGATACCCGACGATTTTAGTCTCTAAGCCGCTACCACAATACAAATTCATAGAGGCTCGTACACAGACACGCGTCGCCGACATTTTGTGCATTCGTCGCCGATACCAGTTGTGCGCTCTCTGCTGGGCGAGATCGTCCCTACAAATGATGCCGCGATTTCCGAGATGGCGGATCATTTAGTGAATATTAAATTTGTTTCTTTGGTGTAGAAATATCCTTATTTGTATAATTTACCTACGGACCGTGCGCTACTATATACTCGGGACGCAGGTATAAAATATTATTTAAAACGATGGACGCCGAAGCTATGCAAAATACGGACATTCTGGGATAAACTTTTAATAGACAAATGTTGAACTCAAAACAGAGCTTCTGCTGTCCTACTCCAGCTGCTTTAAAACTTTGTTTACTTTTGTGTGGATTCTCGAAGCTCACCAAGTGTTGGCAAAAAAGAGAAATGGGCTACAGTTTTTTTATAAAGAAAAGTTATTATGTTTTTTCGCTAATGAATATATGTAATCACGCTTTGCTGTTTGAGTCAAATAAAATTTCTAAAGCGTAGTATTTTATTTAATCCCATTTGCTCCTTTAATTTCATTAACTACATACAAAATGTGTGTGCACACATTCGGGCTCCATTCCGCGCGAGCTCATCCAAATCTTCCTTTAATTTTCGTCGCGTATCTTCTTTAACTTTTTTAATGTATTTAATTTCCAAATAGTATTTTAAAACTACTCAACGCGAGTAACCTTATTTAAGTAGTATACTTATGTACTTGGTACATACATATTGAAACTTTTATGCTGCGTGCAAGAGTTTTCAACGTAACGCAACACAACGCCTTAAGACATACTAGCACAAAATTTTTGTTATAGCAAAGTTTTAACATCATTATCGTTAAATACATTTTTGCATTAAAAACTTGTCACTTTCTCATTTAATAGCGTGCACATATGTACGTAGACAGATAGATAGATAAGTAGGGAAATATGTCCGCAAATGTAAGCATAAACGCAAGTATACCCACTGGGAAAAGGTAATGTCTTTGGAATGCAAAAAGTAATGGATAGCTCCTATAACCTACGCACGAAAAGATGCAAGAATTTCTCTACAGCTTTTTCATACGAAAGTAATGTGTCGCATGTCGCTTTGCGAAACTAGAAATAGAATATAAACCTGGAATTAAAAAAATAAAATGTAAAAATAAAAAAATAAAGTCCGTGCCACAGGTTTTGAACCCGTGACCAACAATACGGCAGTCGAACACGCATCCATTTGGTTACAGCAACAGTTGAGAGATAACGTGAAAAAAACGTACTTGGAATTAGTTTTCAAACTTTTTGTTTTGTTTGTGGCTTCAAAACTACACATCATCCGCTCGCTTACATTGCGATGCATCTTTTCGTTCAACCGTAGTTGTTAATCTCTTCTTGGTAGAAAAAGGTAATTGATTCCCATTTTCCCACTGGGTACATATGACACACATAGCAGCTTGGCGCGTAAAAGTATTTATGTGTATGTATTAGCCCGCATTAGTGGTGAGTAAAAATATTCAACAGTAGCCCATTTTCGGGACTTTTGGAATCCCTAAGCTAACCTCAATTTACTTACTTATTATGCAACCAGCAGTTCTTAAAGGCTTACTATGTTCTCATTTTCGTTGTTGGTGTTTGTACCTGAATAGAGTTACTATATTGCTTTGTTCACCCTTCATTTTCTGCCCTAAAAGGTCTCAAGGTTTATGAATGCTCTGAACCATACAGTGACGAATTTATCTAGACTTTTATTTATCTAGCCTGACAGAAGCTACAGCAGCGTTTGCATTGTTCAACTTTGCGTTCAACTCGACGCAGGGTTGCACGAAAAAAAAGTTGAATGGCTAAATATTGGCTGGCGACCAACTTTGTTGAAAGCGATTACATAGTTGAAAGGCCATTCAACCAAAATTGATTTCAAATTTGAACAAAGAAAACGCCTTTTTATGGCGAATATTTTTATATTTTGATATTTTTAGCCATTCAATTGCAAATGTTGAACGCAAAGTTGAACAATGCAAACACTGCCTTCGATAAACTGGATACAAGTCTTAATCCATTTTAAATGTCCAACTTTTTTCTAATAGATTGTGAAATCTAAAGTTTATTTTAAGCAAAGCATCATTCTGAAACCCAACGAAAGTCTCCGAAGGAAGCGGCTCCATTATACTAATATTTTTTTTACCTTTAGCTTCCTTTTTCTATTTTATTGAATAAGTGGCAACGCTATAAAAAATATATTCTGAAGAAGGCTTGCCAAATCACCTTTTATTTTATATCTATATTTAAAAATATTGCATTTTCTATATAAATAATTTTATTTTATTTTTAAACATGTGGCGACTCTGTTCTTAAGGTGCCGCGCTATCAATGCGGTTTTTAATACCGTAAATTTACTCATACTAAGGGTCTTCACACCCATTTCCGTAGCTTTGGTAAACTGCTAGTTGGTACTCGATAATTTTATTAACTGTGAACGTCCTTTTCAGCTTTCTTTTATTAGTGTGGTGGCGGATTTAAAATTGAATAAATATCGACCAGCTGATTGCGGTTTACCAACTACCAAAAAAAAACTATCAAGCTTCCACCACGATAATCGAAGACCGATTAACCGAATCCCAAGCTCGGTGTGAATACTCCTATTTCAATCATTATGAACTAATTTGCTTAATTTAATTAAACTATTTAGTTATAGGCGGCAATCTTTTTATAAAGATTTCTGGTAAAGGCCAGCCATAATACTTATTGTTTTATATCAAAATATATTTAAATAACCTTATTTATTTTTCAGGTGGCAACTATCTTTTTGCGGTTTAGGCAGGCAAAAACATACCGTAGAGGTGAGTGCCTTTTAAAATGTTTTACAAGTGAGGACCTGTGGAACCACTTCTCTACTAACAGACTGGCAAGCACTCTAATCTCCCAGTTGTGGGTATCACCTGAGCTCTTTCTGTCTGATCACAGGATTATCCGATTTACACTGGGATCTGAGGTCAGGACAGGTAGACCTAAAAAGAAACTCCAGGAGAACTAACAGGGATAAGTATGAGGAAGTACTCAGGTTTAACCTACCTAGGTGAGGGGAAAAACATGAAAATTTATCGAGACCAAGAGGAAGGTCTCAGCCTGCCTGTGGGCCATGGGAATTCTAAGATCTCAGGAAAGACGTGTTCAGACTTTTCAATTAGGAAAAGCGCACGTACTCAGCTAGGCTAACAAACTACAGTAACGAGGTCAGGAGAGTAGCGTCAGGACCTTTTGTAAAAATATCTCATTGACTCCTGCATCTGTGGGGCTCCATAAATGACTGGCAAAGGGCAACACAGGAGCTTGGCTAGCAATTAGGCTACCTAATGGAACGTATTGAGGCAATGAAAAGGAACTGGTCCGCATTACCGAGGTGTGACAGAGGTTCCGGGTTATACATATTTACCCCGAAGATAGGTAGGAGAAATTATTCTCCCATGTCCTGCCTGCGGAGTGTTAGTAAGCACATCTACCTAATTAACCTAATGTTATCAACGATATTTATTTAGTGTGATATTTCTGGTAATAGTCCAAGTATATCTATAAGAAAGCAATAATCGAGATATTTATCGATATTGGAACTAATAAAATAAGTATTGATTTATTTATTTTAAATTTATTGGTATTTTAATACTTATTGATATCGATTTACATACGAGTTTATCGATATTATAACAAATATTGTTATCGATTTTTTTGACAGCGCTGTGTAAATGTTTCGATATATGTAGCTATAGGCATTATTATCGATATTGTAGGAGATTTATCTCCCAATTTAGTTATAAAGAAATTTATCGATTCAATAAAAAAAAAATAAGTTATTAAATACCCTTTGTTTTTTTTGTTGAAAAGATATCGATATATTTACCGATATCTATGTTTATCAGTAGCGATTGTGTAAATCGATAACATTATTTGATGTCAACATACCAATCGTAATGGTATGAAAACGGCTACATTTTTTTCGGGACTAACGGACCTAGAAAACATGTGAAAAAGTAATATATCTGCGACCCAACGCACATTAACGCTACACTAGTGCTCTTACATATATGAAAAATATATACATATATACATTTATATCTATGTAATTTTAGTGCATCCCCATTAGCTCAGAAACCCAACTTACTGCATGCAGACACATAGGAAAATCTTTAGCACCTTTCATCATTTCGCTGCTTTGCCATGCCGCCCTCTTTGTGTATTAGGGGCGTACATGCAAATGTGTGCGCAATAATTATTTGACAGCAGTAACTTTCTCACGCAACTACGTCCTCCGTCTACCATCCTCTATGTATGTATGTATGTACATGCCACCTGCCACTTTCTTTCGAGTGATTTTTCCCCCTTAGACGCGCTTATGTGTATTCTTGTATGACGCTGATGACACTTTGCGTGCGGAAAGTGGCCTATATATGCTTGCCAGCTTTATTGTTTGTTGGTGGTGAATTTGGCTGTGGGTGTTTGCTCGTTGCTTCAGAAAATTTGCAGCTGCTAGCATAAAAATTTTATTTTGCAGCAATGAAGCAAAAGCAATTAATAGTTGTGTACATACATTGTTTTTTCCCGAAAAAAATTTTCATACATAATGTATCAAGTTTTGAATATCCTTATTCTACATGTATGAATTGTTAATTGTGTTGCTTCACGCTTCACGCTTGGGAGTTGTTAATGCATACACTGGTAATTTTTGGTTGTCGTTAGCAATAGTTGGGTTTGTTTCATTGCTAAGATTTTAAATAAAGCACCTTAAAGTATGCAACATTAAATGTTTTAACAACTTTTGCTATTTGAGTAGTCTAGGAAAGCAATTCTCAATCAGGTCATGAATAACTTAGTTCAAGGTGGAGATAGCGTGCAATGTACATAGGTTTAGGCCATTGCATCAAAATCATCTCTTGCACTTCACATAGACTTCTCGTTAGTGTCAGTTGCTTCGGTAGCCTCACAGTTAGCCTCTGTTGTGACTACCTAGGTAGACATATCTTCCTCTAAACTATGCAGGATATCGGAATAGAAAATGCAGTATTGTTTTCTCCTCATCCTTTGCATGATAGCTGCCACAGAAGTCTTGAGATTGTATGCCAAGACATTGCACGCGGCTGCCAGTTAGGCAATACAGGTAACAATGCTAAAGTTGTGCTTGCGTTAGAACCCAAAATTTTAGTATCCTACAGGATTTTAATGGTAACGTTTTTTTGGGCAATCGAGAAAGTTCTACTAGTTCGATAACCGTTATTCAGTTATAACTAAATCCTAATATCGCTCAGTGACAAAAAACTTAACTTCCTGGATCTATCTAAGACAGGCACTTCCATAGATCTCCCTAAAGTGTCTTTAAAAGGGAGTCCCTCCTCATCTTCCCTCAGAAAGTAATTTCCAAACCATTAGTGCATTTTCCGGACGCGTTTTAGTAAAAACTCTACACGGGCACTCACAGTGAAAAAATAGAACTTCCGAATACTTTTGGGAGTACTGACATAATTTTTTGTGGTTAAAATACCTGAACCGATATGTAGAAGGCTAGGAAAATAAGTTTACCTAACAGCGTATAGATGAAGGCGTATGCGCTTCTATCCTCTATAGCCTACCCGTGTTGACCACATGTTGCCCCCGGGAATTGGTTGTCAAAATTTTTTACTATCCAGTCTTTTTTTTCAAGAAATCCTTGTGATTGTTGTTATTGTTGCAGCAGCTACCTTTTCGAGGCAAGGTTAGGTAATTAGGTCTAGAAAACGTGCTATTTCGAAGGGGCGGACCAAAGGATGAGCGTCTGCGGCTATGGATTTCGTCATCAACTTAACCTGAATATAATTAAAAATTCACTGCAATTTTTTCTTAAATACTTAAATTTTCAGCGTCCAACGGCGTTAGATCTATCAGCTTAAGATGGCTTGCATTTGTTAGGGAGCTCGCTTAAACCGTGAGCGTTGATCCTTTGTGATACTACTGCTAACTACTAAGTTCAAGCGAAAAAACGAAGTTTCGCAAGTGGCAGATGTTATTATCGGTAAGCTCTCCTTTGGACTAGTTAAACAGTACGAATCCAATTGCCTAAGCCGAAACCTAGCAAAATCTGGGCAGTTTAAGAGAAAGTGTTGAGATTATTCTATCTCGTATGGAGTAAAATTTAATTTCACTGCGTGAACCCCGATAGGAAAGTGGCCTGTACATCCACCGAAGTCGAGGTATCGGACTTCGCGAACCAACGAGATCTCTAGAGCGTGCCCCGTCCATCCCCGGCCAGAACGATCTCGCCAATGGGCTGCCTCTGGTCAGTTCATAAGCCACACATTTTCCTTCGTTAGCACTCTGGCCTGGCACCCACACTTGTTTGACAAGGCAATATTCCGACGCGCTCGAATCGTAAATTAATTCATTCGCCAGCAAGTTCTGAACGTACCGTGAGTGAGCCCAAGGCTCTGATTTTCGCCTGACTGACTGTGTAGTTGTTAACCTTCCTTAACGCCATCGCGCACCACAGCAGCCAATAGACTGCACTGCAGTGATCTGGAAGCCTAGATTGATAGTTGATGGAGAGCGACCTGGAGATGGCCCCTCCACCGACCTTTCCTTTAATACTCGACGCATCCGTATAAAAGTTCGCTAGTAGCTCCATCCAACCAGTGCGCCCCGTCCGTTCATCGCTTGATAGAATGCGCATGGAGAAAGAGCCAGCTTTTATTGTTACGTGGAATTAAATCGAAAGCCCCGATAATACTAGAGTATCCAGACAGTCAGGCAAAAAGTGACCCTAGGTCTTACTGTCGCCATTAATGCAGCTGCTTTACCTGCGATATCAAAAGGCGCTTTGCTAGGCATGAAACTAAGGGCCAGGGTGAGAGTTTTCCGGAGCGCCCCACTGACTCCATTGAGGACAGGTCGTTGCACACGCTCCGGCCTACTAGCCCCCGGAGCCTACTCCAGTGCATCCCATCAGACGAGGGCTTTATAGAAAATAATGGCCTTAGCTATGGTTTAGCAAAACCAGAAAACTGCCTTAGTAGAAAAGCCCTATCTCCTACTTATTATCACTGCTTATAGGCACTGAAATCTACATAGATCTCTCCTCGATATTAAGCTTCCGCGATAGCTTTCCCATCAAGAATCAAGCCTAAGTACTTGACCCTGTCAGAAAGCGCCAGGCGTATGTCCCCGAGCAAGGTAAATAGGAGTGACGTGGACTACCTTGTAAATAATATTTCCTAGTTCCGTTTTACTACGACTTACAGCGGTGTAGTCTCTTCAAACTCCAACTCAATATTGTAAATAATCCCATGTGCTCGAAAAATATATCGCTGTTTGATAGAATAAAAAACGTTGTAGTCGATACAATGATCTGATAACTAAGATTTTAAAAAATGTCTTCAATAAAATTCTAATCTTTTAATGACTGAAAAAAGCATAGGGATTAACAAAACATTTGACTTTCGCCAGAAGTATCTATGAACACATGTTTCTGAGAATTTGCTTTTCACTGTTCTAAGATCACCAATTACTAAATATAATATCCGATAATGGTTAAATCCTTGAATTTAAAATAAGTGAAAGAAAATAGCAGTCGTCCTTTTAATAATATACTGCATACAACACACACATATATGTATATACATTAGGGTGGCCCAAAACGCATGTGAAAAAGTAAAGTCCGAATTTCAATGCCGAATGTTGTATACCAAAAATAAAATATACCCTTTTTTATTTTGGCATCATAAAATATTTAGAGAGTGCTCAAAACGCTCAAAGTTTTCCATGGGGGACCAATAAAAAATCTTCAGTATTAAAAAATGGTTAAATAAGAAATTGGGTATTAATATTGGAAGTCGCCTGAAGGCAATCAGTTGTTTTTCCCCATATAAATACACGGAAAACTTTGAGCACTTTGAGCACTCCCTACAATTTTTTTGATCTCAAAATAAAAAATAGGGGTCTAATTTTATTCGGTATAGAGCAGTCCTAGGGGGTGGCGGCATTAAAATTCCGACTTTACTGTTTTTGGACCAGCCTAATGTACATACATGTATGTACTTCCCTCGTCCAGAAGCAAATTCTGCTTATATAAAATACAAGCACACAGATTTTTTACTTAACCACTCCATATTTTGCTGATTAAGGTGTTACGTGAGTTTTCCCTCATTAAATTATTTATGCCATGGCATTCTCGGATACAATGAGCATGTGTTGGCTAGCATACTTGCTTACTACCGCTTATGCACTCGCCGTTTTCTTTCTCTTCTTCACATGCTTGCACTTTTACAGCGCGCGCTTAATGCCAACTACTAATGGAAGCATGCAGCGGGGTAAGTGCGCAGAAAATTGTGCTACGGTTTTTTTTTATGCAAATTCATAGTAATGGTTGCGGGCAACGTTTTTTGGTGGTCGCTATACATTTTTCGTATATTTTTGTCGGAAGCATATATGTAGTATGTAGACAAGTATACTCGTATTAACATCCATTTGTGTGTCAGTGGCAATGCATTTGGCGTTCTTGGCAAGCGGAAAAGGGTGCAACACATATGGATGTATGCATGTAAGTATATGAAAAAGTTGTCATGATATTATTCACCGTGTGCGCTCGAGAAAAACTACGCTTATGCAAATTAAGTGCGATGTATTTCCTTTTACTACCCCTTATACATATATGCGGAATGTTTTTGTAACTAATTGAAAAATTATTATGAAAGAAAATATGAATGGATATCAAATTTATAAATGCTGCAGAATTAATGATATTTGAAAAAAAAATTTTAACTCAAATTGCATATCTGGCTGCAAGGAGTAATTCAGGATTAAAGAGCGAGTCACTATGTATCTATGTGCAAAAAAGTTTACGGGAAGATATACTTAATTCCAATGCAGGATAAAGCCTTATATTCAAGCGCGAAGTGCGAAGCAAGAGCTTGGTCAAAGCAGTCTTAGGCCTGCCACAAGTCGCCCTTAGTTGACCTAGACATAGTGGTTTTTAGAACAATATTAGTCGCCGTTAACTTTCAAGGAAACATACATTGCAAGAAGTCTGAACTTTGGGTAATCGAGGAAGCTCCAGCAGTCATGCGTACATATTTTACTTCCAGTTACAGAAACTGACCTTCACGATTTGTCCAAAACGGAATGCATTGTTGTTTTCTTGTTGCAGCACCGGTGCGAAAATGGGCTTCATTAGTCCTAACAATAAGGTATTCTACAGAATATTGTTACCCTATTATATCGTCCATTCGAAATAGAGCTTACAGCCTTACAATAAACTTAATATAGACTACCATTACCTTGTTATAAGCCTTGTCTACTTATGCCACTTTTTGGTGGATAGTTTCTTTGAAGCTTCTTCTAAAGGACAGATAACTCGTTTGACTTGTCTATGCCCTAGACTTTCCATCCAGTGCCTGATAGTTTTTTTTATGAAATATGAGCAGGAAATAGTTTCAATCATATATGTACATGGCGTATGAGTAACATTCTTTCCTGCTCCCATTTCATACAACAAAAATCATGGTTCATTTTCATTTCACCACTCATTTCTTTTTTTATCCAACGTTTTTCTTAATTCGTAGGTTGATTTTTTTTTTAATAGAACAAACACAAATGAAAAAAAGTGACACAGAATCTGTTGTTTTTTTTTTTAATTTGAATTTGAATTTTTCAGAAACTATAGTGATGTATATGCGGTTTATGGAGAATTTTGGTGGTTTTCGTTTCCAACCTCTTGTACTACGATTACGCTATTGCTTCGTAAGACATATGTATGCGATGAAGTGGAGCCCTTTTTTTTGATCAGAATAACGCTAAATTGCAAATATGTCAAATTATGCATAGAAAAAAGAAATTATTTAGATTTTCGGAATCTACGAGTAGTTCTATATAAGACTTGAAGAATAGCGGCATACATTGTGGATTTTTGATGTAAACCAGTTTTAATCGATTTACATTTTTCAGTCCTGCAAAGCTAAATATTTGTCCATCATAGACCAAAACCTTGTGTCATTCATTTCATTACTTCATCAATGCATTTCCTTATACACTAAACCATAAATAAATTCGAATTTTGTATTAGTGTTCATATATCTACATGTATGTATATCTATCTACGCACATATTCCCTTCATATATGTATGTCTATATGTATGTATGTATAATCACCTTAAATGCTCGCTAATGCTTTTAATCAAATTATATCCGCTCATAATTAAGGTATTATTATTGCATCGCTGCCATTGCAGTCGTTGGAGCAGAACAAATGGGTAACAGCTAAACGAGCGCAATGACAAAAACACACACATAGTATGTACAAATGTGTGCATGTATGTATGTATGTTCGCCTAGCAATCGATGAGTAAACTTAACTAAACTAAGTATATAAAGCTGCATATTGGCTGATGACATACAAATACGAATGTGTGTGCTTGTGTGTATACGTACACATCTGCAATCACACACAAGCGCATAAAACGGATATTTGCCCACAAATTTATAATCGCTTAATCGGAAGCCAGGTGTTACATCCGGTTGTTGGCCAACACGGACACAGACAGTTGAGTAGACACGCTCATACTGCGGCAAGAGTGCATCTATGCACACACGCATACACACACATTCATACACATAGCTAATACATGCTTATAATTCCACACATACACACATTTACTGTTGCATTTCACTTGGCTTTTGTGTGCAGTTCAGTTGCTAAGTTGTTGCTATTGTTGTTGCCTCCATTGCTGTTGTTTTTCCCATGCTGTTGCAGTTTCGCCATGTCTACGCTTGTCGCCCACATTTGGCACTTGTTCAACAACCATAACAATAACGATAACGACAAAGGCAAAAACAAAAACAACAAGCACAACCACTACATATTTTACCAACACAACTACAAACTATACACACGTGACAATGGCAATGGAAATGTATTTAGAGTACCATGGTAGGGCCGAAAGCAAAAACTAAAAGTCCGTTTACCATTTGAAAGGTCACTCAATGGAGCGCATAGCATCGACACCGAGCGACCAACATCAAATAGCCTTCGGGCAACAGGCGATAGGATATGTGGCAATTGATGAAAGTAAGAAAAAAAACCTGTGTGTAAAAAGACAAACCAAACCACTAGTGACAGGATGTGTGCGAAAGTTACTTGAACAAATGTGGTCTGATGTGTGCGAGCGCAAAGAATGTATTGGGAGGGAATTAAATTATGCTTTGGTACCTAGAAAAGTGGGGAAAAAATGGAAATTCTTAGAAGAATAAAGTTGATTGTGCGAAAAGGTTAAATATGAGGCGAAAGGAAATTAAATTGGATTGCAATCAAAATTGAATGACCAGGAAAGGTAAGATTTAGATTTTGCTGTTATGAAATCGTTTGAGGCATAAAATACTGGATAACGTTAAAAAATATGTGGAAGTACGTATAGTAATTTCAATGAGCCTAGCAATTTACTATGTTTTTTTTTTAAACCTGAATGCTTGAAATTTAAATGACAACAAATTGAGTTATCATAAAATAACGATTTTTATTAAACGTCGGAAAGGAACTCAAAACCTTAACAGCACACTCAAAGGCAGAAACTTAGTGGTATCCATAGAAAGAAAATGGGCGCTTAAAAGGCTTAAAAATGTATTCAGGCTCCAAGGAACATCAGTCTAATTGTTACAACTAAAAGAGCAGAATTTCATGAGCGCGACACTAGGCTAGCATGGCAATTCTGGCCAAGATAGTTGCAAGTCTTTTGGAAAACTCGCGCTGCTGCAATAGTGTCAATGGCAAAGCAGCGGCGTGCCATTCCAGAGATCCGAGGTTGAAGTCCTCGGCAGCGGATTCATTTAAAACTTAATTTTTCTTTTAGCTTTTACCTTTTATTGTTTTAAAGAGAAAGCTATGTAAATGATTTTTAAATTTGATTTAATATTTGGAAACACTTTTTGTCTTTTCTTTTCTTTAATTTAACTTTTTAATTTAAGATTTTATTATTTACAAAGAAAAATATTTTTTTATTTATTAAAAAGAGTAGTAATTATAAATAATTATTCTAGTTGTAAGCTGGCTGCATTAGTTTCATAAAATTTTTGGCAGTTTAATTTTTTTTATTTTTTAGATAATATTGTGTTTATTTTTAATTCATTTTTAAATTTTATTATTTTAAAATGAAAACTATTTTTATATTTTATTAAATTTTTAGGAAATGTTTTATTTTTTTATTGACCTAGTTAAATTTTTTTGTTTTTAAAATATTTTCCTCTTAATTTTTAAATTATATTGTTAAAAAAAATAAATATAAATATATTTTTTTTTATTATAACAAAAATATTTTTTTAATACATACATAACATTTTTACAAACTTATTATATTTATTCTCATTTTCGTTATTGGTTTCCGACAGGGTATGATGTAATGTGATTTGATCGTATTTGATTTACTTTTACCTTTTTAGTGAATTATTTTAAGTTTTCTTTTAGTATTGAGTTTTTTTATTTTAAAACGAAAATTTTATTTTTTTAATCTAATTTAATTTTTGGAATTTTTGTATCTTGTTTTTTTTTAATAAATTAATTTTTTTTTTTAATATTATGTTCTTTTAATTTTAAGGTTTTATTGTTTTAAAAAGATTTTTTTTTTTAATTTCTTTTAGTCTTTGGAAACTTAATTATTACTAACTATATATTTTTCAATAAATTTTTTTTTTAATGTAATATTCTTTTAGTTTTTAGATTTTATTGTTTTAAAAACGTGAATATATTTTTTTAATTTAAATAAATTTTTAGTAACTTATTTATTGTTTTTGTTTTGTTGTTTTAATCTATTTTCAAAATAGTTTTCTCTTAATTTTTAAATTTTGTTGCTTAAAACAAAAGAAAATATATTTTGTTTACATAATTCAAATAAGTTTTATAAACTCATTTAATTTATTAAATCTTTTTTATAAAATTTATTTTTTTAATATCAAAAATAATTTTGTTTTAAATTTCATTTAATTTTAAGAAACTTATTTTATAATAATTTTTTATATTTTTTTTTATTAAACTCTTAACTTTTAGTTTTTATTATTTTTTATTTTTATATAACCGTTCATTATAATTAAATGGTTTATTTTATTTTTTTATTTTTTAGCTCTAGGCCGTATATTAAATAAAACATTAAAATTTTAATACGGCCTAGAGTTAAAAAAAAAGTTCTTATAATATATTTTTATTTAATTTTATTTTTACAAGCTTTTATTTAACTTCTTTTAACTTGTTTCTAAAAGACATAAAGCATATCGCTAAGGCCTCCTCGTTAGCAGATCTCTCAATTAGTTTTTCAGGCAGAATAGAGCTTTCATGATAGTTGTCAGAATTAACAATTGTCTTATGAAAAACTTGTATATTTCAAAAGACTGTGGTGGGTTGAAAACCTGGCGCCAGAGTTGCTCTGTAAGCATAAATACATATATGTGTATATTTAACATCATTATATTCTAAAATTATCGCTGTCAAATTCGTAAACCGATTCCATAAAGAGCTGCTGGTAGAACAAAAACTAAGTTAGGTCAGATAAGATATTCTGCTTTCAAATAACTGTCTAAAGAAGCCCTTTGTGATGCCCCAGGAACATAATTCCTTCATACTATCGTTTTGGTAAATAAGCTGACCTCCGACGAAACTGTGCTCAAATCTTTTCAGGTGTGCGTTCAACAAAAATTTGAACGGACTCTTTGAAATCTGGGGCAAACGAAGAGTTTATACTTGATGACAAAGTTCTCTTTAAGCGTGGTAGACGAGTTGTTAAGCATCATCGAAAAAGAAGATTGCGTGGTTACCTTTGCCAACAAGTGAACTACTTTTAAAAAGAGGAGGCTCATGTAAGCTCAGCTTAACTTAAACTTTTTCTAGCCGATAATAGACAGCAGTTGCTCAAGGCATTTTTTAGGCTTACAGAGACACAAATCTCAAGGCTAGTGGGTGTTTTAACAAAGCACTGTCCGATTGATATTGAGTAAGGTCAGGTGGAATCATCTTAACATTGCCTCTTAAACTGCCCATATTTTGAGAGTGTGCGGTTTTAACATCTGTATCGAAATTTTAGTTAGCCTGACTTTAGCTTTAACCTTAAATTAAACATATGTAATGTTAGATTAGATAGTAATCGCTGCTGTGTAGCAGGTAATCATTTTTCAGGAATAATTAGAATCTGCTTATTCGTATTTTATCTTGTTTTCGGGGTAACTCTTCGTTGTAATATGCGACCCCCTCACGGGCCTCTTTTACAAAGTCTACAACTATTTATTAACATTTTAACATCAGCCTGCATTAATGCATATCACATTTACACTAATTAGTGGGAAAAAACATACCCCAAGAAGAGCTCTACCCCGTCAAATTAGACACACCACATTTCATATAGCAAATTAAATCAGCAAATTGAGCGTCGCTATTTAACATGTGAAAGGCGATTTTACTGCACGATTTACACACCAAGTAAATTGCATGCAAAACTTACACCCGCTTTCAAACTTCAGCTTTTAATTGTCTACCCAACCGAATGGTTTGCTGTTGGCTTTCCAATGTGTGCTACCAAGCGTACGCCAAACTAGTACGAGTAGTGGCTGCTGGCGGTGGGCAGGCTTTTTATTTATGCATGAACAGATTGTTGACAAAGGATGATTAGCCAGCCAGCCAACCAACCAGTCAGCCGACGACTTGGCCAGTCGATTCCACTATCGACGAACAAGCAGGCAACCAACCAAGCTATTGCCTCTTTCGAAGTAGTCAGTATGCCAGCATAGTTCACTGCGTCGATTTGTATTTCTCACCTGCATTTATATGTATGTACATACTCGTATATACAATATATAGTATGTATACTTGTATGTATGGTTTTTTATAAGTACTTGTGTGCTCGTAGGTGTGTAATGAATGAGTACTCGTATAATTCAGCAGAGCTAAAATACATACAGGAAGAGTATAGTTCATAGAGGTGAACAAGTATGCAGATGAATTTGTTTACTTAAATAGTGTAGGTGCCAGAGCATACCCTGTTGGGAGTTTGACTTATTCTTGATTGGAGGGTTTAAAACATCTATGCGTATATTAACAAGCTAACAGAATTTTCGTGCGCCATCATTTGGCGGTCCTACTAAACCGTGTTTGAAACATAAAGCACCATTGAAAAGGTTTTTTTGGTCTGAAGATGACGTGAGTTTAGTGGTTTAAAAATTTATTGAAAATTACGGTTGCAATCGGTAGTATATGACCAGCAGAACAGCGAACTATAGGGATTCATCGTAAGCTACTCACTTTTGTGAAACTATTCCACTAATTCTAGTTCCTGCAGGTTATATATACACATGTATGTTTGCATATCTATAGGAGTGTACGCTTGTCTACTCCTGTTCGTACCTTTTTCTGTGTGGTTAACCTGGATCCAGCCCATTTAATTGATCGATTTGCTTGTGTGTAGCCATTGGAAGCGCTTAATTGATAGGTGGATCAATTTTATGTTATTGCATGTTAAATGCCGCAGATTAATTTGTTCCACCAATTGATGTAAAACAACAAAGTAGTTTAACATGTGTGTGTGTTATTGGTTAAGGATTTAAGTTTTTAGAGTCACATAGCAGTAATTTTTTCATGAACTTATATAATATATATGTGGTCATAAGCAATAACCGCCTAAGCAGAAAAGCCTGAATGCGAGAAAAAACGATTTAAGGCTTTGCATTGTAATGCTAGCCTTATAGGGAAACCAAAATATTTTCGTTTATAACTTTTTGAATGGCCTAGCTGACAAGATGAAAATTTCACATACGCATGGGATAGTAGTTGCAGAATACGAAAGCATATCGTCGATGTTTTTGCAAAACCGTCCACCGACTAGTTGCAAAACCGCCTAAATCGCCGTTGGGGGAAAAATGAGATTTGGTAACCCTGAACTCCAGGCATCGAGATTTATGCATTAAAATCGTTAAATCGTTATTAAAACAACAGATTTGTAAAATAATAGCTAGAGAAAATACCACCTATCAAGGCAATGCCTTCAAAGAATAAACCGTTTTTTCACTCTCCTGAAAAATTTGAGTTCCGTAAGATAGGCGGTTTTGCAAAAACATCGACGCTGTATAACTAAATTCTTTCTTAAATCGACTTCGGCGGTTATTGCTTATGACTACAGATATATATTTAAATTAACTATAAAGGTAATTATTAAAGGGCGTCGTAACGGAATCAAGGCCGACTTAGATGTCAAAAATGATTAACTGACGTCCATTCTGACATTTTAGTTTTAAGATGCCCATACACTTTTCAAACAAGGAATATTAGCAAGTCGGCCTTCTGTCGATAAATTATAGTATTTTCTTGTACATCGATGGCTTAAAGATGGAAAAAGGAGTAGGCTCGAGTCTGTACTCCAAGGACCTGACCCTCAGATAAGCCATTACAATCGTCTGACTGATAGGTTAGGTTGATTGTGGCAGACCCCCCCCCCCCCCCCCTTAATTAGACATTAATAACAGCCCATTGTGTCACCACATTACGCGGTAACTACAGGTTCTTTGTGTTAAGCTAAGGGAAGCGCTGATTTGGAAGTATTCCGAGGCGGTTAAGAGAGAGGTCAGGCATTCCCCGAACAGTTTCAATTGTATCATCAGCGATCCCCGTGCCCTGATTTCCGCTTGGCTATCAAAGTAGATATTTACCCTCCTGGTCGGCAAAATATTTGAGCACAGCCAATCAGAAAGAGAACCCACATCTTTTGAGCCAAATGGCTGAGCGAACTGCCGCTGCTTAGCGCTAGAGTAGGAGTGGTCCGGAGCGCTGATAAATACAGGGACCTTTAGGCGGAGATATTTGACATATACGAGACGGCTTGTCTCTTACGGGAAAGTAAGTCTTTGTCAGGGAATTTCACTATATTCGTTGACAGCCAGGCAGCATTGAAAAAATTAAGCCCTTAGGAAGTAAAGTCCAAAAGAGTTTGAAAATGTCGTGCAACGCTGGCTTCACTGAGTCATGTCAAAACCTTCATCTGCCGGGTTCCTGGAGATAGCAATATCGGTTATCGATACGGCTCAGAAAGCGAAATTAAAGAAGCGGATAACTCCCTACTACCAATGATTTATTTTCAGCTAAAAAGGGTTAAAGGATACACCACAGCTATTACTAAAGTTCCATGGATCAATCGGGGAGGCTACCAGGTCTCACGATCCTTATGGCCGAGGCTCAATAAGAGTCGCACTGAAGAATTATTGACGGTAAACAAATCTGCAGTAAGTGTTCTTACCGGCGTCATCACAGGGCACTGTGCTGTAGATGGCAAATAGATCGTTGGCGTAAACCAACAAACTCTCTCTGAAAAAGTTTTCGAGATCAGGAAGAAGATGAATCGATTTAACAGTTCTTATGTCAATGAGCAGCTCTGCGGACAAGGCGTCTTAAGTATGTGGGTGGTAAAAATATCAGAGTTCCATAGCTTCATCCGGGAGAGTAAATTTTTTAACAGACTCTATACTGACAATATGGAATAAGATCGGTTAGAAGGATGCGCCTCCTTCTAGCACTTATAGAGGGCATTCATAATTGGCAAATCTGCTTCTGAGTGGAAGGATGAGCCATTCGTACCGGTTTCTTGACATAACCATTCGTCCATCCTTATATGTATAAAATAAGCTTTGCATAAACAGAGATTTTCAATGAAGCAGAAAACAACCAATTTTATTGTTTTAGATAAAATCAACGAATTTTGATTTATGCAACACATTTAAAATTCAATTCTGTAGTGCAGTGTTTACTTTTAGTTAATTGTAGCAGAAATATACATACATATATAGGCATGTGTTAGTAAAAGCTTTATCATTTTAATCACAAAGAACGGAGAACAGAGCAAACTTACTAGAATAGCAAATTGGTATCATTAGATTTTATTTGCGCTATAAAATAATTACGAGTATATTTGCTTAATTGCAATTAATCTACACAAGGAAGTCATCAATTTTAATTAAGTGAAGTATGCAACATAATTTTAAAGTGCAAGAGAAGATATTAATGCAACCAGAAATTAGGAACAAAAAAAAACTGCAACAAATTAAAGTGATGACTTAATCGCGTTGAAAAGAGTAGCCCTCACAACTCAGAAGCGACGCACAGTGGACTGAAATGAGACCCTGTTGTAAAAATAAAATATCTCCTCTGTAAATTAATTTTTTTAAGTGGTTTTTTTTTCAATTTACAGGTAAATACATATATTTCAAGGGAACATTATTTAAAGAATTGAAACCAAATATTTGAGGTCATTTGTAGGTCAACAAGTAAAATTTTATTTTACAAACAAGAATAAGGAAAATTCTTAATTTCAAAGTAGTAGAGGCTAAGATTGAGTTTGTAATTGGGATTGAGATAAAGGTTAAAGTTACGGTTAAAGTTACGGTTAAAGTTAAGGTTAACGTTAACTTTAATATTGAGGCTAAGGTTAAAGGTAAGCTTACTTTTATGTTAAAGATAAGGTTCAGGTTAAGGTTTAGGTCAAAGGTAAGGTTAAGTTTTAGGATGAGGTTAAGGTTAAAAAGTGGGCTGAAACACTCAAGTGGAGCTCCTTATATATAACCTTAACCTCATCCTTAATCTTAACCTTACATCTAACCTTAACCACAACATTAGCCTCAAGCACAACCTTAACCTAAAACTTAACTTTAGCTTTAACCTTAACCTTAACGTTAACCTTAACTTTAACTTTATCTTTATTCTTAGCCTTTAGCTCAATCCCAATTCCAATGTCAATTTCATTCTCTACTACCTAGAAATAAAGAATCTTATTCATTCAATGCTTGAAAAATGATATCTTATTTATTGACCTACAAGTGATCTAAAAAATTTAGTTTCAACTCTTTTCTTAAAGTGCCACTATTACCTTTAATAAAAAAAAGAAGTTAATTCAAAGAGGAGATATTTTATTTTAACTGCAGGGTCATGTTTCAGTCCACTGTGCGACGACGGAGACGACTGCCGGCCCAAAGATGGAAGAAGAAACCGAAGACAGAAGATGATAATTAAAATATTGATGCGCTTAACTAGAATTCTAGCGAAATTGCGGGTTGCAGTGTGACTGTAGTGCTATGCGAATACGGTGACAGTTGCAATTTCTCATTGCTGCCGACCCGTTACTAGCATCTATTTCTTGTTTTCTTGTTTGTATTCGCACGCTTGCGAAAATTAACTACATTCATGCTGATATGGGACAAATGTTAATTCAATTATGGATGACACTTCGGCGAATATGCAACCAAATGCAATGACACTTGCAACGCTTGCACTCTCTTCAGAGTCAATGAAAGCCTCCGTAAGCCGGGAATACAAAGGAAAGGTGCGGGAGAGGGTGTGGGATTGTTTTGACTCCAGCAGCACAAATGTGTTTAGCGGCGCAGTGTATCGAGCTACCGAGCAGCAACAAAGATTGCTGGCTATTGTAAGCGCCAACTAACGGTAAGCAAAAGTTGCTGAGCGCCAGGCCGATTTGCAAATTATCGACCTAATGCGCTAGCGATTGCACATCCACCTTTACCTTAATGCCCATCATCAAAACAATTAATGGCCCATTTTCGCAACACTAACCGCTTCACTTGGAAATCGCTTGCATGCGGAAAAATGTACGCTTTGCTGGAAATATGCGCAATGCGTGGAGTTGATGAGGCTTCGCGCTGCAATGGCATGTTCATACTTGTAGCAATAGTAGCAACAGTTGTAAAACGTTAGGCGCAACAGTGGTCAACAAGCAGTGGGTGGTGTGGAATAAGCGACATCGACATCGACAGCGACGTCGACATCTACTGCGCTGCCAATGAAATTAATTTCAATTAACTGCGCGCTGCATAATTCCTTGTGAATTACGCACTCAATAAAACGCTTAACAAGTGGAAGGCAGCTGCCAACACTAGCAATCAGCGCCAACACTAGCAATCAGCGCCAGCGCTCAGCTTGAAACTCCTACTACTACGCTACGTTGAGTTGGTTCATCTAAGGAAACGAGTCCCATTTGAAGACTGAAATATTTTTTTCCCCAATAAAGTAATTTCTTTGAACTCATTGCGCTGCGTAATGCTTAATTATAAAAAAAATACAATTATTACTTTTGTTAATTTGAGGCTGCAAATCTTCTTTTCAGCGGATGAAGAAGCCATACGTGCGGAAAGGGTTATCTACTTTATGATAAAATTTCTGGATTAGCGAAGGAAACACATATCGTATATAACTGAGGTGCTCGTAGCTTTGGAAGATATATAGGAAAATAGCCACGTTTTTCGCTCTCAATGCAAACCAACAAGCAATTGTAATGTGAAATTAAAAAAACCAGAAGTGGATAAATATATCAAGAATACGAAGAAAAATTAAATTTACACAGAACCCTTAAGTATGTACATACATCTCAACATCGTCGGTTGCAGTGCTGCCTGGTCGCTGTCCAGGATACAATAAGCGTGTTTTTTCGTCATTTTGATGCACTCCTCGTCTATGTACATTAGGGTGGTCCAAAAAAAAGGGAAGTCGAAATTTTAATGCTATCACTCCCTACGATTGTTTTATACCGTAAAAAAATATAAACATGCTTTTTTTATGTAATGTGGAAGCTTTTCCGTCATCCCTTGTCAAATTTGGTTTGGAGACAAACCGGTTTCGGCGTTGTGCCATCTTCAGTGTCATTTTTCGTTCTGAATAGTTTCTGTTTATCCATCACTATTTATAGCCGTGTTAAATCGTCGTTGGTTCATAGTTAGATCGGAACACTCTATTTTTCTTCAGGAGACTTTCAATAATAATACCTTATTGTTTATTTAGCCATTATACATTCAAAAAACAACCAAATAAAAAATCATTGGTGCTA